>NC_087259.1:21900000-22200000 GCF_037042905.1 Lytechinus pictus
AGAGAGTTGAAAGCTTGTGCTTTATCTTTAGATGAATGGAAAGATGAATTTCCATAAAACATTTTTTGTGGTAGCGAATTTTGTTTATTTTTTCCAAGTAAATTATTAATTTCTCGCCACGTTTTAACCATGTCCCCCTTGACTGATAAAAATATCATAGAGTAATATTTAGCCTTTGACGCTCTAATTATGGAAGTTAATCTATTCTTATAATCATAATATTTCCTTTTTTTCCTTGTATTCAATGTATTTATCGTACCTTTATACATTCTTTGTTTATGTTTCATTGACCTCAATATACTATTTGTAATTCAAGGTTTCTTAAAATGTGTTTTACTACTGCGTGGTTTTGCAGTACAGACAGGAAAACATTCATCATATAACATACAAAATTTGGAAATAAAAAAGTCATAACATATATTCACATCATCGTTACTATAAACTGTCTGCCAATCAACTGTACTAAGTTTATCTTTAAACATTGCTATTCCTCTGTCATTTACTAATCTATTTTTATGATTCTTATTATTAATCGGTAAGACAAAATTTTCTATATCTTTACATACACAGAATATAGGGAAATGATCGGAGAGATCTGAATAAATGAGCCCTTGGTATTTACTTTTTTGAATTGAATTAGTAAAAATGTTGTCTATTAAAGAAGCTTTGGAAGACGAAATACGTGTGGGTTTAGAAATCAAGGGATACATATTAAAAGAAAACATTAAATCTAGAAAATCAGTTGTTTTGGAATGTGTATCATAATTCAGTAAGTCAATGTTGAAGTCTCCCATGATATAAACATCTCTCCGGTCACTTTCCAATTGTACCAAAATTTCATTCATTTTATCATGGAAACAAGTAATATCAGTATTTGGAGGTCTATAAACACAGCCAACAATAATCGGCTTTGTTTTATCTGGTATTTATTATCTTTATTTATCAATCTTCCCTTTATATCTTATAATTTTTTGTATTTCTGATTAAAGTCCCAGTATTTCATGTCATATGTCATTTTCACTATGTCTCTTTTATTTTACCGCTTCATATCTTTTGCTTTTCAAAACCCAGAGGAAAGCCTTGGGCTATCAGTGGAAGAGGTGGAAAGGACAAGAAGGTCAAAGACACTGCGGCTCTTGACAAGTACGCTTCAGAAAGATGGGAGGTATGTCAAGATGTTCGCTTGATTGAGCAAATAATTCCGGGGAGGAGGGGGGGGGGTTAAATTAAATCATGGTTCTCGTGATCAACATTTATATAGCGCTTAGTACAATGTTTCTAAGCACTGCATACTATTACCCCGGCTTTAGCATGGCTTCCCTAATCAGGTGCTCGAGCATTCAAGGAATTTGTTCCTACTGGGTACCTACCGGGTATAAACTCCTTGCCAAAGAACATGAGTGTCATGGTCAGATATGAACCCAGACCATTGAATCACTGACTTTGTACTAAGGTATGGGAATCTAAATACAAAAGAAAGCAGAATTACTTGCATATATTCAAACTCAAATCATGGATCTTTTGTTTTCTAGAATTAAAGAGAAAAGTATACTAAATATTTAAAAGGGGTCCATTCCCTAATATCTGCGGATGATCAGCTTCATATTCTAATTTACCAGATTGGCAGTTACGACAGCAAGTCATCTATACATCCATCTGATCACTCAGCTCTCAGTCACTATGAAAACGTCAACATAACGTAAAGTAAAACATGCACTGATCAGGATGCATTCTAATGAACAGAACTGTGGAAATATCAATTTATTTTCGTGTGGGGTGTAAGAACCTTCTGCTTGTCACCAGTGGGGATAAAATTGTGTTTAGTTGCTCCATTTCTCTTGTCACTGTTGTATGATTCTTACACTTATCTTTATCCCCCTTTTTTTCAGTGTGTGCTTCATTTCTTGGTGGGTTCATCTAAGGCTGTTGATACATTGAGCAGAGATATTGCAACAGTGTTGACACATTCTGGTCTCATGAAGATGTGAGTGCTTCATTAAGTTCATCCCAACTAAAGTTTGATTTTAAAGAAAAGAGAATAGTTTGAAAAATATAACAAAAAACTTCATCCAAATTCACATTATAATATGAAATTAGATAAACCCAAAGCTCTGTCATACCGTTCCCAAATTATCGTTTAACCTTGATCAAAAACTTGTGTTAAAAACGTGATATAATATTATGCTTAATTCCAGAAAACAGTTATATGCCCACCCAAGTAGTATGCAAATAGAGGAACCAATGTCACTTATCATACACTCAATAATTATTTTGTATTTGGGCAATTCCATGAAATAATCAACAACAACCCTAGATTCTGCAGAATTCATATGAGTTTCACACATTTCTTCTTATGCATGCAGAGTAATATTTTATCCTACTTTATCTGTTGGTGTATACTTTTAGTAGGATTTCCTGCCATTACCATGAATGTTCTACCCCTTGTTTTTCTCTCAGGGGTGAGTCCGGAGGAAAGCCAGTGATCACCCCCTCGGGATTTCAGTTTCTGCTTCTGGACACCCCGTCGCAGGTTTGGTTCTTCATGCTACAGTATCTAGAGACCGCTCAGGCTAGAGGTCTAGACATTGTTGACGCTCTCTCTTTCCTCTTCCAGCTCAGCTTCTCAACATTAGGAAAGGTCAGTCAGAAATCATATCTTGTGTAACTTAAGTATTCCAATAGGCATCTTACCAAGTCCCAGAGCCACGTCTTTCCCGCTGGAATCCCCTCAATCGTCTTTTTATCACCAGTCCTCGGTTATCATCGTAATCAAAACAGTGGGAATGCAAGAAAGACGAGGCAAAGAATGTTTACAGTCATCCCGCTATATGGTCTTATGAGACTCTCCTGCAGCCCCCAATTTCCTGTCAATGATGAAATGTGGAGATTAGTGATGAAAAGATGCTTGTAGGTTGGTAAAAGATGTAGAGCAGTGGGGAAGAGAATGATGATGATGGGGATGATGATGATGATGATGTTGCTGATGATGAGCATGATGATAATGGTGATAATGATGATAAGAATAATGAGAATGATGATGATAATGATGTTGATGATGATGATGATGATGTTGATGATGATGACAGTAACAAAAATAAGACAGTAATGATGTTACAGAATTGTGTTTAAAAAGAAAATTATCAAATATTCTCCATTCTCTTACATCCATTAATAAAAGGATTATTCATCGGAGGGCATGACTGAGCAACAGCTTCATTTCTTACAGCATCTCCGAGAGCTAGGCTTAGTATTCCAAAGAAAGGTAAGATGATTATTGCAACGGTAACAAGAGGGATGTTGCTAAGCCCTTGTTTGGCAACTGAGTTCATGAGGCATATGCTCTACTTACGTGAAGTGGGGGTGTTTCACAAAGATTTGTTAAGTATGACTTACGAGTCGCACTTAAATGCCTAGTTGCATGTGTTATAAAAGGCATGACCGCATTGGTCAGATCATGCCAAGAGGATGCGCACTACTGCGTATTGATCAGTTGACTCTAAGTCATACTTTAATCTTTGTGAAAACCCCTCTGAAGTATAACACAATGAAATATGATTCGTTGATTCACATTTAGTGATAATAATGATTAATCAACTTTTATGGATAATAATCAATGCTTAAATTTCTTTCTAAGGGCATTTATATAGATAGAGTATAATAAAAAAAATTATTTCATATCTGAGCCATGTTTAGCCATAGCTTTTATCTCACTCATCTTTTCACCTCTAATCCTCCAATATCTTGTTGGTATTTCATGAAACTGTAAGTTACTCGCAAATTTTTGCACAACTGATAACCCTTTCTTGTGCTAAATGAGACATTGTACATTTTGCCTTTTTCAAAGAAAGGGATAAATGTTCATATTTATGTGTTTTTTTTTATAGTAATAATAATAATAATAATAATAATACAAAATATTTATAGGGTGCTTAATACGGGCGTTTCTAAGCGCGCTGTGTTCTGAATTTAACTTTACATGGGAAAAAAATTCAATGGGCATAATAACACAAGGTGTGACAAAAATCATTAAGAGAGAAAAAAAAAATAAATACTAACAGATTAAAACTGGTGTGCACCTCCAATGACCGACCCACAACTGGGATTCATTGATTGAAAAGGTATGTTTTGAGCTGTAAAATGTAAAAATGGTAAAAACTGATAATCAAGTTGTAGTCATGCATTAAATCTGTTCTTTTCTCTTCTGGAAGTAAATCAATTTTATTATGAATTTTAATTTTTCCAATACAGAGGAAGTCGATGCGCTACTATCCAACAAGGCTTGCCATCAACTTGGCTTCAGGTTAGTGAATAGGCCTAGCTAAAATGGAAAATTTAAAGTTATAGATATCAAAATTTTATAGGGAGATGGGTTTAAATTTCGCTCTTCAGTAAGTTTTGATTAACTGTCACCTTAATGTGTGGCAAAACTGTAAGCCTTGTACACAGTGAACATATGGTCTAGTAAAGAAGTATCTCAATTATCATAGGCTTGTGTGGGAGATCAAGTAAGATGTAGATGAAGTTATTGTCAAATCTCAATTATATTCACACTCCAATGCTTGTCAAATTCTTTCGAACCTAAGTAAATAAGATTGTGCTTAGAATGCAAGAATGTGAACCTATGAAGGCTAGACAAGCCCCCACTGTAGGAAAATGCAAAATTAATACTGATAATCAAAATAATATACAAATAGCGAATAGGCATGAGTGCGATGGTGCGAGATTTTGCATGGGGTGAAAGAAAGATGCTCTTTTCAACGAGGCGTTAGCCAAGTTGAATAGAGCGTCTCTTTCTTTCACCGAATGCGAAATCTCGCACCATGGCACGAATAAGAATATTCGCTATTTGTGTTGTACAATGCCTCAGAATTTAGCGAAAATGTGAACAAAATAAAGAGTTTTTCCCTGCAGTAATCTATGAAAAAAAAAAATTGAAAGCGAAAAGCAAAATCCCACAAGCGCACATGACGCCTTGGGCAGCATTGCGCATTTAGCCAGCAGGCTTATACGCGTATTGCATCTTCCTTTTTACTGAGCGCAATGAATTAAATCGTATTGTGACGTCACCTCCTAAAGCCGTGCAGCGGTACATTTTGGATGGTACGTCTTGCGTGCAACGGTACGAATGTTTGACATTCAGCCTCCCATTTGCTCGCGTACAACAAGCTAAGTAGGCGTTGTACAATAATAACTATAATTCTGATAATGATCAAGATTTGAATGAAGATTCCACACATTTGGTTCAAGACTCATGTTTTTTAAGATGGATTTTGTAATGTTTCCCCAGGTGTATCAAGTATGGTCAAAGATGATCACAAGGATGGCTTCATCGTCGTAGAAACAAACTACCGTGTTTATGCCTACACAGAATCAGATCTACAGGTTGAAATATTAGGACTGTTTTGCTCTATGCTATACAGGTGAGATCTAGTTTTCTTGTTTTTTCTCTTTCTTTTTACCATGTCATGTTATCCTCTCCTCTCTTATCCCCCCCCCTTCAATCTCATACTCCCCTTTCCCCTTCCTCTTCCCTCCCCCTCCCTCTCTTCCTTCTCCCCCCACTCTCTCCTACTCCCCTTTCTCCCCCTTCCCTTTCCTCTCCCCTCCATTTCCCCATTATATTTTAGGTGGTGTTAGTACAGTGCTATTGATTACAAACTGAAACTATTTAATGAAAAGGAGACAACAGTTATCACCATTGTGTCCCTGTAACAAAAATCTAACTATCAAAAGGAATGCGTTTTTGTCTCGCCCACCAGAGGTGAAGGCGAGACTAAGGGATCCAAATGTCGTCCGTCCGTCACAAACCTTATGACATATAACTCCACAACCGTAAGTCGCTTTACAACCAAACTTGGAATGTAGATGGACTTGGGGGACCTGCATGTTATGCTGCAGTCGGAGGTCACATGGTAAGGTCAAAGGTCATTTTCAGGTCAACGTTAAAGTTTACATGCAAGACTTTCTTATGACACCTAACTCCGCAACCGTAAGTCACTTTTCAACCAAACTTGGATGGTAGATGGACTTGGGGGATGTGCATGTTATGCTGCAGTTGGAGGTCACATGGTAAGGTCAAAGGTCATTTTCAGGTCAACGTTAAAGTTTACATGCAAGACTTTCTTATGACACCTAACTCCGCAACCGTGAGTCACTTTTCAACCAAACTTGGATGGTAGATGGACTTGGGGGACGTGCATGTTATGCTGCAGTTGGAGGTCACATGGTAAGGTCAAAGGTCATTTTCAGGTCAACATTAAAGTTTACGTGCAAGGCTCTTATGACAAGTGTTATTCCATCCCAATCATTTCACAATGAAGTTTTGATACAATTCTGTTGCGTGCCCTCGCAAATCACGATATTTCTGGTTATTTTCATAAGTGGGCGAGACACAAAATCGCTTTTGCCTTGTTATTGTTGTTTCATTTTTCTGAAATGTTTGTCTTTCATTTCAAAGTTGACGTTAGGCTTTGATTGCTCAGAATTTCTTGTCATTTTTGTGTTGCGGTGTATAAGCGTACAGTCTGTAATTACCATAGATTTGTTTCAATATCATTTCTCATTCATGGCAGTTATATTCATATTGTATTTTCAGGTTTCCAAACCTCTCTGTGGCTGCTTTGACAAGGGAAAGCGTTCAGCTAGCCATATCCAATGGAATCACAGCTGAACAGATACTACGTTTCTTGAGGACGCATGCACACCCCAACATGCGACAAAAGGTAACAGGCCCTGTCACATCGTTCCGTGCAAGCCTCGCGGGTAACTTTTTTGCTACCCACAGGTCGCCCGCAGGTCGGCCGCATTGACAGTATCTCGCATGCAGCTCATACGCTGAAGCGCACACAAGCCTGATTTGCATGCATAAAAGTTTCGAACATGCTCAAAACTTTGTTGCGGGTGAGTTGCGAGCAATCACCCGCAAGGCTTGCATAGAACAGTGTGACAGGCCTTGTGAGTGCTGTTACACATTATAATCCTGAATATTCTTGAATGATTGGGGGGGGGGGGTAAGAGTTACACACTTTGTTTCCAAATACTGAAAGTATTACAATTTGAAGATAATGATAAAGATGACATGATACTTGTATGGCACACCTATCCACATTGTTAGGTACTCAAGGCGCTCCTATACCACCCTGGCTAACCAAGGCTATCGATTCTGGTGCTTACAGCTTTTTAAGGAATTTCTTCCTTCCAGTACCCAGAGCAATGGAGCGTTATGCTCTATTGCATAAGTGCTGGACTGAGAATAAAAGCCTTAAATCTCAGAAGGTTACTTATTAACGCAGCGAAGAATTAGTGTTTTACTGTAAAATATTTGGACCTCATACTCTACTTTGCAGGGAGTGGCATGCATTGAATATAGACATGTATGGCAAAAAAAATAATAATGATAATAATAAAACATTGCTTATATAGCGCATATAACGACGATAAAATCATGTCTCTATGCGCTTTAGAAAGAAGAATAGAAAGAATGGAGAAGAAAGAAAAGCCTGTTCAAAGAGGAGCAAATATATAATATCAATTAATAGGTACATGTATATCTTATTTTACAAAAAGGAATGTCTTCAAAAGGGACTTAAAGGATTCTACAGTATAAAAAAAATGATTCAGCTTTCTTTTTTTTTTGGGGGGGGGGTCATATTTTTTAATATTGGGATATTTGAAAGCAATCCTTTGCAGTTACCACTTTCCATAACATTCTTCTTGAATTTCAAGAAAATACTATGAAAAGATCACTATAATTTATCATATCATTCTCTTCATTCAAACTTTATCGCAATTTATTGTCCATTTTCATCTAGATGCCCATTATACCTCCTACTATTAGTGATCAGGTCAGGTTATGGGAGCTGGAGAGAGATAGACTCAGCTTTACACAGGGTAAGCATATGAGGGACTAAGAGCCTGTTTATTCTCTTCTGATGTGAACAGTTCATTGCTATTGGTTACCACCTAATGTGATAACAGAATATGATAGTATACAGAAAATAAACATCAGCTAGGGCATTGGTAAGAATTTTTAGTTCTAACATTTATTCTAGTTATGTTTTTGGTTCTGATATTGTGATCATGTCAGTCTATTGTCGTTCTTGATGATATCTAATAAAAACATTAACTATAAAAAAGAATTACACACAAGCATGTGGAACTTACAGCATAGTTCTGACATGCCCAAGACATAGCCAAGGGCATTTAGATTCTTTCAGAGGTAAAAAAGTGTTGATATGCACAAGTAAAATGATGTGCATCATTTGTTTGGTAAGACAGCGATGTAGATCCTTGTTTTTTGATAAACCAGCCTTATCTCAAAACCATAACTGGGCCCAGTAACACAAAGGTGATCGATTAAATCGCTGAATGAAATGGCCTATCAAGGTCATCGGTGCATGCGCATTTTGCTCAGTATACTGGCTAGGAACCAATCAGAATTGTTCTTTCAAATTAGCGATTAATTGCTGACCTTTGTGTTATGGGGCCCTGGTCGTACTCTGCTCATCACCTGTAATGCGTGAGCGTGCAAACAGTCGTTTGATTTGGATCCACTTTGTGATCTGTTTCTGTGGAGCGTTGTGGCCCAGTGGATTAGTCTTCGGACTTTGAAACAGCGGGTCGTGGGTTCGAATCCCAGCCATGGCGTAATTTCCTTCGGCAAGAAATTTATCCACATTGTGCTGCACTCGACCCAGGTGAGGTAAATGGGTACCTGGCAGGAATTTACTCCTTGAAATGCCACCACGCTGTAAAAGGCTGCGGGGCTAAAGCCAGGGTAATAATATCTAATTAAGCACATAGGGCACATTTGGCAGTGATATGCGCTATATAAGCATGTTGGTATTATTATTATTATTATGCTTATCACACAGTTGCCACACTTGCCATCAATAATAAATCACACATTTCTTATCATTACATAGATGATGGTTAATGTTTCGTTATGTCTCATGATTCAGTGTTGGCCAACCGTTGATCAAGATCAAATTTTTGAGAATATTTTCTATTTTGATTTTCTTCTAGGAATCATATACAATGAGTTCTTATCTCTTCATGACTTTGAGGTGCTGCGGGACTATGCAAAGGTATGCATTACCTTCATTGCTTCTTTCGTAGATCCAAGCTGTAAGATAATAAGCTTAGTCCTATACCTGTATGACTTTTATACAGAAACAAAAAGTTGAAGACACCCTTATTTAAGGGGGAAAATAAAAAAATTAGAAATGAATTATGAAATTTATGATGATTCCATCCCTAAACTTATGATTCAATAGTAATTTTATGAGATTTGGTTGCTGTTTCTTAATCCTCTCTTTCATGAAGACATTCCCTTATATTAGCATGCTCTACATACATACCTGCCCATGAGGGATACTGTTTTTTTTTTTTGTGCGAATTAAAGATTGTTTTCCCTAATGTAAAAATATTTTATAATTATTTTTACAGAAATCTTATTTGGATTCCCAGTTTTCCGTGTCACAGAATATCTTTGTTAGGCATACAGGGATGATAATTTCTTTGTTTATTATTATTATCATTAATAATTTCAATGATATTCTTTGTTGGTACAGGATCTCGGTGTTCTTATATGGGAGAGTGTCGCAAGGCGCATCATGATCGTCACTCCATCAGGGCATGACAGTGTGAAGAAGTACTGGAAGCGATTGAAAAAAGGACAATCTTCATAGCAAGATCTTGGTGTTCTTACTATGTAAAGCATCGCGAGAAACATGATCCTCCCTCCATCAGGGCATGTTAGTATGAAGAAGTACTGAAAGCGATTGAGAAAGGGAAATCTTCATCACAAGATATTGGTATTCGTATCTTGTGTTGCAGCACATTTCCTGACCGTAACTCCATATCTTCATCGCAAGATAAGGGAGAGGGTGGGATAATGTTGGTAATCTCTGCCCAACCAGCGGCAACTGGGTTAAGAACCTTCAGAAGCTATTGAAGAGAAGACAGTGCCCTTTGAGCAGTTTACCATAATTGGGAAGTAAAAGTAGTATTTGGAGAAAAGGTAATCTTCAAAGAAGATTAAGAAAAAACATTGTCTACAATGTGGTGTTCCAACTATGCTTGATCCTGATGTCTGTTTCATGAAGCCACTGACAAATTTGTCCTCAGCCAATCAAATGCAAGGATTTCAGTAGCTTATAACAATTGCTTTGTGAATCAGTACTCTGCTGTAACAATATGAGAAACTCATGGAAGGTATAAAAGACATTGTTCATTTTGTCAACGATACAACAAGGAAAATATGAGAAGAAAATTTAGAAGAAAAGTATGTACACTGTATATTGTGGATTTTTTCACCATCAGTTAATGATTGAGATGTAGTTTCTGAGTTAATTGTGTTCATTTGACATTATTGAGAATTGAAAATGGAAAGATGATAACTGAAAGACTTCACAGTAGCTGTTGAAGAGATGACATTCATTTCATAGGCTCAGTATCATATGATGCATAAGAGCTTGAAGGACAAGAAGATACATTCCTTTGAAATGTTATCTTTATTTTAATCAGATCAGCTCATACTGTAGATCTGCCAAACATATCAAACATTCAGCTTTAGGTTAAAGGAACTTCTCTGTGAACTGGTCAGTCTCAACAATACATTTATTTGAGTTACTTTAAAATTGTAGAATAGAATGATAAATAATTTTCCTGCCAGAAATAACTGGTTTACGATTCTTTATGAAGAAACAGGATTGAATTTAAAGACCAGAAGTAAATATCACGATTTTTTTTAATGGAGAAGAGATGATTTTCATGAGTAAAGTGTAGTTGTTGAAAACAAACAATTGCAACAGTCATTTGCTAGAGCTGACACCAGGTGATGTAGTGTGTCCATATTATATATGGATTCTATATTCTATCTTGGCTTTAATATGAGTTTGTCATTTTATTTTGTGATAAACTGAGTCTTGAATTCAAGGAAATTGATTTAGCTGGATTCTGAAAGTTATTGGGGAGTAACATAAAATGTTCTTAACCAACAAAGAAATTGTTCGGGGGGGGGGGGGTACTTTCTTCCTTAATATTATAACAACTCATACATTTTTAGCCATATGAGAATTTCACATCAACGTTCTTCATGTTTGGAGAAAGACAAAGATTATGAATTGCCTTGAAGTTTGAAAGTTTATATTTGTTCTTTTTTTGTTTTATTCTTTGTAAATGGATGTTTGTAAATTGTTTGTACAAAATAAAGTGCAATATTTTCATTAAAATACTGAAAGATCTTGTCTGTTGAGGTTATTTGTAAAAATAATATTGATAATTACCAGTTTTATGAAAAAAATGATGATTAATCATTCCATCAGAGTTTAAACAAAGATATTACGAGGGGAAGTTTGGACACTTTGGCGATTTTTTTTTAAACGACTCCCTAACGCTCGATAAATGCTCATGGGGAAGGACGCCCAATAGCGTTGAGTATAAAGTAAACCATGGCACATCGGCACGCAGCTGTGTATAAACATATGGGGGAAATGAGAGGGGAGTTTGGAGAGGGCTCAAGGGTGGTGCAAGGGAATAATTCCACCTTTTATTACCCAGAAACCTCTGAAATATATTCATCTTTGATTCAAGAAAAAAAAATTATAAAATGTAAAAATCGTCTATTCCTTCACCATTTCCCTCATGTTTTGTACACAACCACAACCAGGTCAAAAAAGGTTGTTACTCAACGCTGTGGGGCGCTCTTCCCCGAGCGTTTTATTACGCGTTCTATGTACTATCCGATCTTCCCCTTGTAGTATCTTTGGTTTAAACCAACCCTGAGAGGAAGTCCAGGCTTTATATTTTGAAGTTTGAAAGACCGGGGGTGGGAGTAGGTGGTTGTCTATCCCCCCTCTTGTGATATTAGCTATACCGGTAGCTATAGAACATTCAACCTATTTGAACTTCAGCATAATTTTTTTTACAAAATTAAGAACAATTCCACACAACTTATTACTTTCTAAATAAATTATGTAATTAATATGAATTAATGCAAAATTGTGCCCCAACATATTTGAATATATCATGCCCATTTTCAATTTGGATTTTCTTCAGAAGTCAACCTGATGTAGTAAAAAATGGTTTATGTAAAAAAAATTGTATTTCAACTTTAAAAAATGTGAATTCTGGATAGCTTTACCAATAAAAAATGAATTATGCAGACCTATCAAAATAAATATTTTACCTCACAGATTTTATTACAAAATCTAAGTTGCCCTTTAATTTATACAAAATGTGTAAAAATAAGCATTTTCGGCATTTGCTCTTGAAAAGTTGAAGGTGTCCACTAAAGAACAGATCTAATAGCAGGAATGATTAACTTTCAGATTGTTCACTCTAACATAGTGCTTTACTTATTATTTTTTTCCCTGGAAAAATGGCATTATTTAAATCCAAGGTACAAGGTCTAAAAGAGAAAGATTCCAAAATAACACAAGTTTTTGTCAGAAGGGTTCATATTCAACTGGTCTACAGGCAGTTTGTCTAATACGACATGGGCAAAAGCCATATGGGATCAGGGCTCCATACTATGACTAACCCATTTTTTCTACTGGTCCGACCTGATCATATCGGACCAGTACATACCCAGATTTCCATTTTTTAATGGTCTGAACCTAAAGATTACTGGTAAAAAAAAAGTGAAGAATTTTTTTTTATAAAAAACACCGAGTTTATTTTGCTGTCTTTTATTGCTCCCCCACAAAAAAAATACAAACAACCTGTACACACACACACAACATAATTCATGAGAACCATTTCTCAATTTTAGAGAGCCATTTTTTGAAGGTGCCAGAGCCATTTTATACTTTACAAAAGAGGGGGAATATATCATTTGTATCAGTTTTATATATTATATTTTTCACTGTTCATGTCGGACCATTAAATCTGGCTATTTCTGAAAAGTAACTGGCCGTACAACAATTTTTACTGGTCTGGGACTGTTGGACCAGTACCAGTGTCGCATGCTGGGTCTAAAATTTATACGGTCTAATTCCTGATTAGTCTACACTACCCTTCGAGTCTATTGCCCATATGGTCTCCGGTAATTTTCAATTCGTCTTCTAACATTTTGCACTTGGTCAGATGAAAATCTAATTCATACTTAGTTCATCTAACCATATGGACTATTAAGGTCATGTTGGGCCAAGCGGGTATCAGACGAGTACACGAACTGATTGAAGATAGACTAGGTCAAGACATTGGAGGACGATACCCAACTGAACGTAGATAAAATGGGAAGAGATAAATCAATAATTTTCCATTAGAGGTACCAGAACTTAAAGGACAAGTCCACCCCAACTAAAAAAAAGAAAAATCTAACAAGCATAACACTGAAAATTTCATCAAAATCGGATGTAAAATAAAAAAGTTATGTCATTTTAAAGTTTTGCTTAATTTCACAAAACAGTTACATGCACATCCTGGTGGGTATGCAAATGAGGAGACTGATGACGTCATCCACTATTTCTTTTGTATTGTATTATATGAAATAGGGAATATTCTATTTTTCTCCTCATTGTCAAGTGAAACAAGGATTAATTCCTCGCTGAACATGTGGAATGAGCATTGTTTAATACTATATGATTCAGTCAATTTGGTTCTTATTGTCAAATCTATAAAAAATGAAATATTGTGGGATTCAAACAATAAAAAACAAAAGAAATAGTGACGGACATCGATTGTCTCATTTGAGTTGTGCATATCACTGTTTTGTGAAAAATAGGCAAAACTTTAAAATGTCATAACTTTCTGATTTTACATCCGATTTTGATGAAATTTTCAGCGATTTGCTTGTTTGATTTTTCTCTATTTATTCAAATCAACTTTTTTCTGGGGTGGAATTGACCTATATGTAAATCATGAAATTCATTATCCTGTATTGGGTAGTTTGAGATCACCAAATGGAATCAAAAGGTCAGCTTCCAAAATCGAAATATCGACATTTTCTCACCTCCTTGTAAGCTCTGATAGACCAGTGTACATTTCATAAAGCTGTATGTAGATTACAAAAAACTATACAAATGACTTTACGGATGACTGGTGACCTTTTCTTGCGTACCAATTCAGACGGTAATTTGTATTCCTATTAACTAAAGTTGAAATCCAATCTTTAAAGGTTAAAATTCATTAAGAAGCATTTGAATGCAGTTTGTCAAGATTTGATTTGAATTATAGAAAATTCACTCCCATTTTGTTAAAATGATGAAAATTTGGGGTATCCCATTTAGCACGAGAAAAGGTCACTAGTCGTACGAAAATTGTTGCTTGCAACAACTTGTGCCAGCTTTTCACCTTGGTCACTAAGCATGCATCAGTAGTGTTTTTGTTTAATTTTTTTATTGAACTTGTTTTTCTTTATAGAACCAATATATTTAGGGGTCAATCTTTCATCCACATTTTCAGTTGTCTAGGGCAATTCTGGACTTATTCATCAAGTTAAGCTTAACCCCCTCCCCACAAGTTTTGAAAGCAACAACTTCAAAATAACACAAGGGACCATTTGATTGGTTAATATGCTCCAGTGTTGCCCTTTTGTACATTTGTTTCCTACAACTTCAAAGATTGACTTTTAATTTTAAGTTTTTGCTTAACCAAAACTTTAACTGATACATATAAAATCCCTTCACTGACATTTTGAAAATATATACGTAGGTTATTATTTTATCTGTGGGGTATTTCATAAAGCTGTAAGTTACAAATGACTTCACAATGGCGATATCTTCTTGGGTGCTATAACCCGTTTTTCATTCATTTACCGTACATGTTGTTAAAGGTATCACCAGTCGTGCGTAAAGTCGTTCATAACTCGCGTACATCTTTATGAAACACCCGCCTGGGCCCTCGTACACAAACGTAATTGATCACGAGGCGTTATCACATTCTAATTATACTCGTCAATTGTGCAATAAATTATTTAGTTTTGTGTAAGAAGGCCTATGATTATATTCAATTTAGATCGAGACAGAATAAAGCAAACTGGAAACCGCATTTTGTTTTGACGCCAATACTGGACGAATCAGGAATTGCATTTTTTATTCAATAAGTTTTGTCACGTCTCTCAAGCTCGTGCGAGGCACACAAGGTTTTGGTACGTACACACAAGATATGTACAGTTCTTTATCCCACATGCTCCAAACATCCGACTCCAACTGGAAGTCATAATAATGTAGAGCGCATATTGGGCGATCATTCCATAGTAAAACCTTGTGAAAGAGAGATTCTATGCAGTCATAGGCATAGATACAGAGACAAGATGAAAATGAACAAAAAAACAAAGAGGGATTATTATTTACTACTCATGTTAGAATTGAACTATACACATGCAGTCTCTTTGCTAATGTACGGTAATATACAAGTTATCAAAAATTCACTTTATTAATACTAGCAGTTTTTTTTCAACAATGCACACACTACTTGGTGCTCATTTCAAAGCAAATTGCGAGGACAGATTATGTATGAATGAATGAATGAATGAGCGAAAAGAATTAAACAAACGAGACATGCTAAAATCCATTTCTCGAACTAGAAAACAAACGTAAACCTGAATATATGCATAACAGGGATTCAATCTGGTACACACAGCATTGCTACTTACACTCCAATATGTGTTAGTACCTTTGTAACTCTTACACAACTGCAAATATAACATAAATACTTGGATTTAGACTCCTTAAACCATCCACAACATAAATGTACTTACAAACATGAACAATGGAGCAGTACTAAGTCACTGCTGTTCACACTACTCTCAATGATACATAGACAATCATGAATTATTAGAACTTTTGTGTTGTCTTCGTAAATAATTTGAACATTTTTATAATGCCACAGGCAAAGCGCATGAAGGATTTAACAAATCAAACTTGATACAAAAAAGACAAATGTACAATATATTGTGTATGCATATCCCATTCACACAAAACAAAAAATGTGTTGTAAGTAAATGAAATATAAAAATAGTAATACATGAAGTCGTGTATGAATAATTAAATTTGAAGATTTGCCGTATGTACATACATGTAAATGAGCTTCAAACCAGGCCTGCTGTATATAAGCTTGTAAATAGCTCAGTAAGATCTGGACATTTCATCATCACTGTTACTTTATTCTACATTAATCTTAAAGATTACATCTTATAGATTACATAGAGGACAAATTTATATCCATTTGACAGAAGCATTCATTTCAAATATGAAGTGGAAAATGAAAATGTTCTCTTTCTGATTGCAAACGAGGTGCAATAAGTTACTGGTAAGAAAAAACATTTAGACATATGTACACATTCTAGATTATGAATCTGAGCCTGATGCATGTATTTACAAAATAGAAAACAATTTTTTGTAAGAAAAGAAATGTTAAACTGATAATCAAAAAAACAAAAATGCAATGATTTATTAGGGCTGTATCTGTACATCAATAAACAGCCAATGTTATCTAAACAGCATGAATATTCACTTTTAGCTACAAGCCAGAAGAGTGTTATATAAGAATTCATTGCCCTTCCAACCCTCATAAGATAATCTACACAATGTCCATTTCATAAATGTTACAGAATACCAAGTGATTTTTAAAGAGGGAAAACTTCATCACAGAGAATATATTATGTCAAGTCACCTTCCATCGTATTATCTCACAAAACACTCATCATATAGTCAAACTACAAACACTCAGGAATTAATCATGTGACACTTTATTCATTACATAAAACCATGTTTTAAATCTTCAGATAATGCAATCTCATAGCAACAAACATGGACCATCGTCAACATAATTATACAACAATTCAACTACTTGAAAGGTAGATCTCTATTTCAATATATATCTTTCTAAGTCAAGATCTTATGAAGTGGAAGCTAGAATGCAGGGACATCAATTCAAATGTAACCTCTTACTGGTTAGGAAAAATACAAGACCTTTAAATATTTGACAACCAACATTCAGCATTATATTCTCCATTCAAGCTACATATTTTAAATATGTTTGGTAACAAAAAGCTAAATCAAGAATATAAAATTTCAGCTCGGATTTGTTGATCCTAAATTACCTCTCAATAATATACATCACAACATGCCTCTTATAATGCTTTTCAAATATTATCCTCAAATAATCTAGCACAAGTTTCAAAATTATCATTTATAAATATACATGTATTTGTTTCTTCAAAACATTCATACCTGTTGTAAAATAATTAGCATTTTCTAACAACCATTCACATTCATCATTGAAAAACTAACAAACCTGTGAGGAACAAACTATTATGAATGCAAGTGAGTCTTTGATTATATGAAATAATCATCAGATAACACTATTTGAATGTCCAACATTCCTTGGATTGCTGCCCATAACAAACACTTGCATTTCTATTGTAGCCTCCTTTTAAACAATGAGCCATGGCTGCAAACGTTCTTCTGTTCATCATTTCTACTCCAACTTAGTGTCTACTCCATGGAAATTAACTTTCGTTTAAGTCATCAAATGTCCTGCTTTTAACCCATCGCAATTATCTTCCACTGAGAAAGAATGTTAATTCCTCCAATAAAACAGAGCTGTCAGCATTAGTGTTCAAGTTCACCAATTCATTCTACTTTTCTGCTTTGTCTGACTTTTCCTTTGAATCTCCGCCTTCTGGATTGCTAAAGTATGCTTTGGTAGAAGCTAGAAGCTTTTCTCGTTCCTTGTTCTGCTCTGCCTTGATTTCTTCCGGAGTCATCTTGAGGTCAACTGGTGGCCTCCTACTGAAGTGGCTGGGAGGCTTGGATAGCTTGGCACTTGGTCCAGGTAAACCAGCCAAGGACTTGTTCTTGTTGGCCGCCTGATGCTTTGATTGATTTTGCTTGGAGTTTGCTGCCGGCTTGGCCTGCGACGATGCAGTAGACTGCGAGATGGAGGTTGACAATTGTGGCATCTTGGGTGCCGACTGGCTCGTCTTGGCAGCCGATGGTACCACTGGCTGAGGGTTTGGTGAAGGTCCAGATGGTAGATTCACATTAGCAGTGCTGGAAGGCATACGCTGAGGTGGCATGAACTGGGCTCCACGAGGGGGTGGGGGACCTTGAGGGAAAGGCATTGGAAATCGCATTCCCATCATGGTCATCATCTGAGGATTGGCTTGGCCAAAGAGCTGCGGAGGCATCCTAGGATTGTTGGAGCCAGTTCGGAGGTTGAATCCTCGATGAGGCAGGGGTGGTTGGGCTGGGGGTGTGGAGCTTGTGGAAGTGGCTTTGGGAGGTGTTGATTGCAGTGACGTTGATGCCTGAGGTGGTGGCTGGCTCACTTTGGTTGCCTGGGAGAAAATAGGCTTTTGACTAATGCCGGCCACAGTAGTGGTGGTTGTCATCGAGTAGGGCAGTGAGGATGTGAGCGAAGCAGGATGTGAACTAGGCACCGGTGCTTCAGCATCAGACACCAGCATTCGCTGAGTGTCTGAGCCCCTTGTCTGACTGTATGGTTTCCGATCTTCAGCACTATAATGCCCAATGGAAACATGTGTCGCACCAAAGCTCTGGGGCTTACTACCAATGCCCTGATCAACTGGATTATAGCTACTCACTTTGTTGCTAAAGCCAGGATTACTGTACCTTTCCTCCTGGTGCTTGCTACTTGCATTGGCCATCCCGCTTCCCATCTGCCTATTAGGACTGAAGGGTTTTGCATCGACATGCTGGGACAGATTGCTGCTCCTACTTCCCGATGAATCGCTCCGATTGAGCAGATCCGCAGATAGATCCATGTGCACCGAGGGCGTGGACTGTCTTTCCATGCTTAGTCCGGACGGGATGCTCCTACCATGGTGCTTGGGTTGTGTACCAATATCCCCATAGGCACTCGGGAAGCCTCCCACTGGAGCACCAATGGGGTGAACAATGGGCTGGGATGCTTGATGAGCCTGTTGAGGGGCGATTGGGTACTGGGTAGATATGGTAGTCTGTGGAATCTGTTGGATGGGTATAGCCTGTACAGATCCCTGCAGGTTGGTAGAACGGGTGCCTTGGAGGGTGTTGAAGAAGTTGGTGCTTCCAACTTGCGAGTTTGCAGCAGCTACCTGAGCACCTCCGCTGAAGAAGGATGCATGCTGGCCGTGCGTTGGATGGTGGGCCGGTGCATTGGCAGCGGTTGGGTTTGGTTGCATGGCTGCAGCAGCGATCAGTGTGTTGTTGGTAATCAAACTAGCCTGCTGGGCACTCAACTGAGTATTTGCTCTCTGCTGTATATAAAATAAAAGCACATTATTATTATTATTACAATGATTATTTACATAATTTGTGGGGCATTGCAAGAAACTTGTCTTCAATTTTCAGATCAAGGGTTAGTCCCTATAAAATGAAGCACAAGTTCTTTGATTAAAATTGGGGGATGATTTGTGTTCCATTGCTTTCTTGCAATTCCCCATCATGCTTGATTTTGGGAAGTATGCTCGATTTGCAATTTAATTTAAGTTTCTTGCATCGCCCCATGGATTAACCCTTTATTAAACTGTGGGACCCCCCCGACAAATTTTGCCGCTATGACGCCTTGCAAAATTTTTTGACCGCGCTGACCGCATGTCGGTCCCAAAATTGCTCAAAAACGTGATTACGTGTACAAAGTCAATGCAAATTGTGTTTTTCAACCAAAAATCATAAATGTATGATTATTTTTACTTTTGTTGGTTAAGATGGATTTATTTTATGTTATTTATGATCGCAAAAGTGTCCCTGACAAAGTTCATCGAAAAAAACAATAAAAAACAAAGGTTTGAAAAAACAAAGAAATACATACGAATTGAAAAAACAATAAGATACATAGGAAATTAATTATTTTTTCTACAATTTTTTAATTATTTTGTTGTTAGAAATGTAAAAATCTGTATGTTCATCAAAAATTAGCATTCTACTAGCTATATAAATTGAGTTAAAGGCAAAAACAAACACAAAAAAACAAACTTAGGGCAAATTTCATACGCTAATTTGCATAATTAATTACTTTGCACGCGCGTAGAGCCGGATGTAAACTACAAGACTGTATAGTAAAATTTTCAAGAAATTTGTTATTAAATTAAAATTAATTATGCAAATAAGCGTATTAAATTTGCCCCTAAATTTGGTTTATTGCCTTTAACTCAATTTATATAGCTAGTAGAATGCTAATTTTTGGTAGGAGTATCAATATTACATTTCTAACAAATATCTACAAAAAAATTGCAAAAATATAACTAATTTCTTATGTATCTTATTGTTTTTTTTAATTCTTATGTATTTCTTTGTTTTTTATCAAATCTTTGTTTTTTTCCGATGAACTTTGTCGGGGACCCTTTTGCGATTATAAATAGAAAAAATTAATCCATTTAAACCAACAAAAGTAAAAATAATCATACATTTATGATATTTGGTTGAAAAACACAATTTGCATCGACTTTGTACATGGAATCACGTTTTTTGAGCAATTTCGTGTCTGACATGCACTTACAAAATGTTGCGTAATTTCGGAACCGCGTACCCGGACGTCACAAATTTGGTCTCAAAAGATGCGCAAGACTTGAAAGTAAAAAGTCAGTAAGCGGCGCGGTCAAAAAATTTCGTGCAACGGCGTAGTGACGAAATTTGTCGAGGGGGGAGGGTCAAATTGACCCTTTTAATAAGGGTTAAGCTTGAAGGCATGCTCATCACCAATGATGTCAACGTGATAAACATTATGGTATTTTCTTTTTTATTTCTTGGAAAAGAGTATTCCCTCCCTTTCTACGATTGAAAAGTGTCATGATTTCAAGTTTGGTGTTAACCCCCTTAGTGTTTAGCCAGGTTTTAATTTTTAATCACAGCAACTTAACTATGAACAGCTTGCATTTTGACAACAGAACAAGCATATTTAAGTCTAAAAATTGCATGATGAAAATAGATTTGCATATATATTAGGTTAAAATTTGTGCAGTCTGAATTTTAAAGCTAAATTACAGTAGTTGCAGTAAGACACTAATTTCGTGAGAAAGTCTGTAAAACCAAGGTTAAGTATGACTTTATTATCGTGGATCTAGATCTGGTACAGTTACATAAACTGAACTTTGTGAAATCATAAAATCTAAGCTGAAATACGATCACACTGAAGATCACCAACACAGATAGGCACACGTGGGACAGTGTATTATTATTGCTGGAATAAAGACCCGACGGAAGTGACCGAATCTGCGCTTATTTTGCTTATTTCTCAGCAATTACACAATTTCTTCCAGAATCCTTTGGCACATATTTTTTATTCATGCAAACAGACACTTGGGTGGTCATTATATTAGATTCTGTAACAAGTCATTTTGAGATCGTTACCAGAACTGGAATTTACCTTTAATTGCACTGGTAGGCGGACTTGAAGGACAGGCACATTATGATGATAAATAAACAAACCTTCTCAAAATATGTACAATTTCCCAAAGATTTCTCTGGCCCCTTTAACCAGATGTAGCTTGGATGAGGAAGAAGTTCCAAAAGTTACACATTTGGTAAGTGCATTTCAGATCCAAAATTGCTCAATTAATGTAAAACTGCAATGAAATTCCTTTTCTAGGCCACACTAAAAAATGCATTAATAATTTTACTTTTATTGATTGAAATCAATTAATTTCATGATATGATCAGCGAAGTGTCTCAGACAATTTCAATTAAAGTAGTAGTGTAAAAATCTTTCAGAGGATCTTGGAAAAGGAAAGTAATGAAACAGCACATTGATGGCTACTCATGTTGTGGACACATTCAAGGGTATTAATCATTAGAACTCAAGCACACACCGGTCTATTTTTAATATGCAAGTAAACTGGACAATTTAATCAAACAGGGGTCGCTTCTATGAAGTAAATACAGGGAAAGAGAAGTGATAATGGTTCTACTGACGTACCTGCGTATACAAATGTGACTGCTGCCCTACAGACACAGCTCCAAAAGGAACACTAGACACAGTCTTGGTGAGGCTTCCAATACTTGTCTGTGGTTTCATGATAACAGAGCTGGTATGGCTTGCCGACAGGCCCAGGTCATGGCTTGGTCTCGAGTACGATGGCGAGGTGAGGTTCATAAAGGAATGACTAGGAACCTGATTCTGGGGCATGCTCACCGACAGGACAGGACCAAAGTTGGAGTGAAGACCAGTAGGTGGTGCTGGTTGAGGAGCTTGGGTGGGCAGGAACCCCGCAGCAGCCTGCGGGTACGACTGCTGGGATGGAGCACCAGGGGCAGGGGAGGATGGAGCCATGGCAGCATTTTGGTTCAAGCCAAACGGCAAGCCGCCAGACTGGGGCTGGATGAGGGTACCTTGGAATGAAGCTTGAGTGAGGAATGCTGGAGTGCCCGCCAGAAGACGCGACGTGTCCGGGCCCTGGAATGAGTACTGGCCCGATGTGCCTTGAGAGAGAATCGACTGAGAGTTGGTGCCACTGATTCCACCACCGGGTATTCCCACAGCACTTCCAGCTAGACCACTTGTCAGGGAATTGCCCATGTTGAAAGGCTGAGCCATGAGCACTGAGGATGAATAGGCCTGCTGCTGCTGCTGATGCTGTTGTTGTTGCTGCTGCTGTTGTTGCTGCTGCTGTTGCTGATGTTGTTGCTGTTGTTGTTGCTGCTGCTGTTGTTGATGTTGCTGCTGAATTCTTGCTTGCTGTTCCCCGCCAATGTGCTTTGGATTGTACGCAGGATGATCCAAAATGGACGAAGGAAAGGTGGCAGCAGGGAAAGAATTACCACTCATGCTGGTGTAAAGAGACAGTCCTTTGTTTACATACCCTGCAGAAGTGAAAATCTCTTGAGGAGATTCTACCTCCATGCTTGCACTAGAAAACTGGGCAAATGTTCTGCTGCTTGGGACAGTCATCTCCATATCATCCGCATTCATGTTTGCATTCATATTAGCATTCAGATTCGAGGAGAAGGAAGCCGACGTTGGGACATCATTTTCCATCAGATCGACATCGCTAGATGGAAAGCTTCCGAAGGTGATTCCAGAAGCTCCACTTGCAGGTAAGATACTCGTTGCAGAATGGCTCAACGGACCAGCACTGATATCACTCATGGTATTCATATCCCGGGGGCCTTCACCTCTCTGGATATGCTGTTGCTGCTGCTGATCACTGCCTGATGCTGTGGACATGGACACCAAGCCCTGCGATGAGAGATTCGCTTCACTAAGGGTTGGTTGAGGAGCAGGTGGTGCACTGTCATCTGCATCCCACAGGTTCCTTGCACTCTCTATCTTCATGTTGAGTTCATCTGTAGCAGCAGTGGATGTAGGAGACTGGACGTTGCTTCTGTTCTGATCTTGTGATGATTGCATCATGCTGGACTGTCCAGAACGTCCACCAGGGCTGCTGTGAGCTTGACCACTCTGACTCATTAGACCATTTGGACCAATCACCTGCAAAAACAAGCAATGAGAACCGTGCACACAATTGAATACAATACTCATCACCTGGCCTTCATCAAAGAAACTAATCAGAGCATACAGTCAAGAAATAAGAATACTAGAATTCTCTAACAACAACTATACATAGTCTTCAGAGTCATGTATCCAGTATTGGGATTATAAATTTATATTTTTGGGCATCTATCCACTCAATTTCATTTCCCACTCAAGATCATGGATTTGATTGATATTTGACTGACTTTTTCATGTTCCACCAGAAAATGCAAAACATGATGAAAAAGGACCTTACAAACAAGTTAAATGATAATCTAAATTTCATGCAGAGTAAATCCAATAAATTATGACATATAACATACAAACATACAGATTTATCGCTACCCCCAAAGTTCTTAAACCAATGACATATGAACCTACCCCAGATGCCTGAGCCATATCCACTGTAAGTTTCCTCATCGTCACATCATCGCCTTGGGTTGGAGCAGTCTTGCCGATTCCACCACTGGAGGAATACGTCTGACCATGGGTTGATCCTTCAGCCACACTCTGCAAGCCCACCGCAGGGAGGCGCGAGGAGGGGGGTGCCATGTCTGTTGACCAGTCTGGTTGGGAGGTCAAGGGAGAATGTTTAGACTGCTGACCGTAAGCATTGAGCTCAGACACCAAGCGGGCTTCTGCCTTAGCTTCACCTACATCACAACAGACAATTACAAATCACAGCATGCTCAAACTTGCTATCACATTTATTCGTCTTTTGTTTTTCATTGTTTTTTTTTCAATGGAAATTAATTACAGACCATTTAACAACTAAATCAAACCCTAAATTAATTAAGCAGACCAATTAGAATGAAAAATAATCACCCCTTTATGAATTTCATCTCCCATAGACTTGTACACAAGTATAAAAATGAGCCATTTTCGGCATGACATTGTCGCGTAAAAGTCACGTGACATCGCGATGCTATACCCGTATGTCGCGAATTTGGTCTCAAAAGTTGCGGGAGACTTCAAAGAAAAAAATCATAAAATTTTGCTGCACTATCTTTTTGCTTTTCGGAAAAATCACACGAAGCGTCGAGGGCCATCATGGCCCCCCCCCCCCCCAGTCCTTGTAGGGTTAACAGAAATCAATACAGCCTCACTGCTTTCAGTCATTGGGTGATGGATAGATGTCTTCATAATAGAAAACTATTCTGCCATCTCTTAACATCATGTAGCAGTTCAGATACCAACATGCACAAAAAATTAAGGAAAACAACCTTACATCGCTGCCGTCGGAAAAGCGGAACCTTTGGTCTCGCTCAGCAATGCAGGCGAGACAAAAAAAATTGAAAATCCTAATAAAATGGAGCCCTACCAAAACTGATAGTGAGGCAAGCTATACAGTTCCTCAGTTTGATTCAAGCTTATTCGAACAACTTACCATTAGGTGAGCTCCTCTGTGAGGGTGGATTTGATGTGTGATGATCACTATTGAGTTCGACACCACTATCATGCTGATCGTTGGAGGACTCCGGCTTGCCTTGCTGGACAGCAACAGTGGTAGCAGCCACACCGGCCTTTGATGCAGCAGGCATGGGAGGTTGGGTACCCGGTGCTCCTGCAGCCATGGGTGGTTGAGGACCAGAGAGCAGTGGAGGTTTCTCCCAAGCATTGCTGGGCGGTGGAGGGGGTGCCGGTGCTGCACCAATAGCAACTGCAACACAACCATAACAGGGGTTTACTATTAGTTCATACACTGAAAGTCGCTTCAAAAAGAGAGGTCATCACTTTGTAGTAAGTAAATTTAATAGCAACACAACCAAAACTGTATTCTCAGGGATATTACTCCTGCATTCAAACAGCCTAGTCAAGCCTGTTCACGTTTCTATGTCTTGAAAAACAGAAAAAGCAACATAATGCTCGCTTCTTTATGTTTGACCACTTGATAACCTCATCTGCTGCAATATAATTTGAATTCAGATTGTACAAACAAGTGCTCCATCAAACTCTTCTCAGAAATGCCAGCAAGGTAGAAAGGAGGATGGCAACTAAAAAGAGTTATATCTATACCATTTATTTTTCATAAATTCCAACATCCAAGGTAGGGGAGCAGACAGATTGATTATTTTGGGGGTATTTTGATCCTGTTCACACAAATGCCTGAACTTTTGCCCAATGAGTTTCTAATGCTACATTCACAATTACTAAACCATCTCCAAAGTGACCCTGGTAGGTCACAACTCTTGGTTGTTTTGGAGTAGGTTTTGCCAGTGTGATTGCTTTCTTGCTCCTTACCTTTCCTCAGAGCAGGTGGGGGCGCCATTTGCAAGCTGACAGCAGATACAGGGCTACCCATCAATGGTGGGATGCCTTCAGTGCTCAATGGTTTGGTCCCGGGTGCTTTGTTCAGCGTACCCGTCCTGGGTCCAGTGCCGATGGGCGTCACCGAGGCTGGTTCCTTCATGTTCTCCTTAGAAGCAACCTGCCCTCGCAGTCTAGGTGGTAGCTTGGTGTTCAAATGCCGGGTCTTCATGGGAGTACTTAGCTTGGCTTTCTTTCCAATCTGTTATGATATATATGATTGGGAAGTGAAAGTGTAAGGGGAGTCAGATAATCCTGTTCAAATTTGATTGATTCTTTCTGACTAGGATATGACCTATCTACAAGACAAGACCCTACCCTCAGTCTAGATGTGCTCAAGTAACTTTTTTAAGACAAGAATGCAAAGCTCAACATAGCTATTACCCTATCATGTCACTACTCATGGAACTCTTTGGCACTTAATTTATTCAGATGTGAAAGCATGGAAATTTTGAAGTGAAGTTCAAGACTGGTATAGAAAAACTTAGGTAGGAAATGGTTGGAAGCAATTCTCTATAAAGTGTTCCTCATTTGCCAGAATGCTACTTTAGAACAACCAAATATTAATTCAGGCTTGCTTGAAATTATATTCATTTCATTACTACATGCTTTTCCTAGTGTAAGCTAACACAGAAAACATGTGGGACCACACTATAAATGGATGGGTTTTTTTCAGTAATTTTTCTGATCTTCATTTGCTCATTACTCTGCAAAGTCATTTGGCAGATATTATTTATTTATAGTTTTTTTATGATTTTGCGTAAATTTTGTTAGATTCTGTGGACAGTTTATTTTCTGTTGTTACCAGTACCAGAGTTTATCTTTCACACAAGCCCTGAGAAATAAAGATTCCATGACTGGATGATGGATAACCAATCACACACTACTAACAAAGAAATGCGATTTACCTCGGACGTGAGCGTCTCCAACTTTTTCCTCTCTGATTCTGCTGCTTTCTGTTTCCTGGACAGCACTGGTTGAAATCCTGCATCAGGGGTCAGAAGCTCATCGGGATTCTCCACTATCACTTCGGGGACATCATCTACCACTACAACACCTGGAATTATAAGGAATATTACGAAGAGTTTGGTATTGTAGACAACAGGGCCCAGTCTTACAAAGAGTTGCGATTGATCCAATCAATCGCAACTCTATGAAAATCCATCAGTGTCATCATTTTTTCTACAGGAAATTTGCAAAATGTCCCTTGTAAACAAAGGCGAACACACCAAATTGACAAGAAAACAATGATTTAATTAATACACATTATTATCTAATAAACATATTGAACACACATGCATTTTAGATGTTGGCGTTGCTAGCTTTCCAGAGTTGTGAATGATCAGATCAATCACAACTCTTTGTAAGATGGGGCCCAGGTAACCAGACTGAAGGTTACAGGGTTCATCCTTTATCAAAGATGCAGTTTTAGGCTTTAAAGTTACCATGAGATTCGATGACAATGATGACTCATGATCTACAACCCAATTGTAACCTTCATGGTTGAAAAAGAAATGCCTCCGAAACCACCTCGGTAGGCAGAGGCATAAAATCAATAATTTATTTTTCCTTAATGTGACTTCACTGTCTAAGCTTTCTAATATAAGCTGTTCGCATTTCCAGGTGGACACAAAAGTAACCAAAGTACCAAACTTTTTGTTTAAAAAAGAAATCGTCAATCAAATGACCATAATCAGGATATAAATTTATATGGATATCACATATATCAAGCATCCACATTTCATCCACAGATAGCTTATACACCTACCATAATTGGTGTTAATATCATATGTAGCAAGAACATCTTTTCTCTTCTCCAGAACTGGTTTAGCCTTTTCCTTTGAAGCTATGGGCAAACTGACTGGGGTAGTAGTATCCAGAGGTTTACCCATTGTTATTGTAGCTTTCTTTGGGTGCATGCAGGCATTGAGAGCATTCTGAAAGAAAGACAAAGGTTCATAGCATTGATGATTAGGGTGACGTTTTGCAAAGACCTCAGTGTGATTAAAATCTTATCTAGGAATGTGAAATTAAGAATTGACAATTACCCATTAATTCATTTTCTACTTTACTGATTTAATTCATTTTCAACTCATTTCCACAAAAATCAGATTGCATGAGGATCAAAATAAAAGCTTCACAATTTTCAATGATACTGTTCAGACATAGGGTGATGGATAGATGTCTTCATTACAGAGAACTGATCTGCCATCAGATTGCATCATGACGTATCATTATCCAGGTGAGTATTTCATAAACTTCATAAGTTACAAGCGACTTTACCAACTCGTGATCCTTTCTTATCAACTACTAAATCAACATCAATGACAATCTGGAGTGTATCATTTGCCACAAGGATCACCAGTCACTTGTAAAATCATTTGTAACTTACCAAAAGCTTTATGACATACCCACCGGGTACCTACTACTTCTAGACACCTTGCTACTTTATCAGGGATGTTCACTTGTGACCACCCACCCTAAAACCAACTATGAGTCGGCCAAAATGAATTTAAAGATTTTTCTTTATTGAGTTTGAAAACGCACATCAACACGATATATAATTTGTCAAAATAAATCAACAATAACCGACATAAGTACTTAGTTAAATGCAAAGGAACTTGGCGAGAACTTAAAAAAATAAGGAGAATACAATGTTTGAGTGCGGGTTCCCTCAAGCATGAGATGTGCCCCATGTGCAATCTCAGTGACACTCCAAGCAGTCCCAAAACTTGTGTCAAAGAAAATCTTGTATCATGTTTTCTATTCGACTTCACAACTTGAAATTTGGACAGTTATAGAAGAAAAATTCCTCTTACAGATAAGCTAATTTTCTAATTTAGATCAAAGTACTATTTTGACTATGTACAGAGAACCTTCCCTGGCAGCTTGTTGGTGTAGGGGTGGCTGGTCACATTTGTTACTTACATAACCATTATAGAAAGGACATGAGCTGAAAACTAAATGACATTGAAGATTTCTGCAGAAGTGAATGTAATACTAACATTAACAGATCTCTGATCATTGAGGACTATCGTATCCAGCCTGAAGACATCAGAATGGTTCTGTTCTGAGTTCCCTCTCTGTCCAGCACTGCGCTTCACGTAAGGGCCATTATCCGACTTCCTGTCGCCGCCTCGTCCACGTCCCCCTCTCGAGCTTGGACCGCGGTTATCACGCCCGTTCCTGTACCCCTTATCTCTCCGATCTAAAAATAAAGTATAAAGATTATCACAATGATGCTGTTACAATAATCATCTTGAATCCCATGGTAGTACTAAACTAGCTAACATTTTACAAAATACAGAATTTATCTGCTTTCGGATTATTTATGAATTTGGTAGAGTCACTAGACGTCATATTTTCTGGCCAACATTAATTTGAAGCCAAGTTTGAAACATAAAATATTTATCATACAGGTTTTGTGTTATCTGAAAAGCTTAGATACTTGTAAAAAAAACATATTGACAGGTGTCTTGGACTTTACTCATAGGAATCACCAATGTAAAACATGGATTCACCCTACACCTCATTTTGGTTGAAAAAAAGATTATCAAATAGATATAGAAAATAGTGTGTACCATGGTCTGATCGGTAGCTGTCCCTGTTGCTGGGTCTATCTCCTCCCTGCCTCTGATTAGGTGGTCCCTTCCTCCCAACATCTCTCCTATCATTTCTAGGTCTGCCTTCAGGATCACCATTACTACGAGCATTACCACTGCTATCCTTTACTGCCTTGTCAGCATTGGTCTTCGGACCTTCTGATGCAACTTCCTTCTCTCTTGCCTTGTGGTCATTGAAGTTACTGCTCTCAGATGCAGTCTCCCACTCATCATTGTTCAGATCAGAGGAGTTCTGCCTTGGAAGGGGAGGTCTAGATGCACCCTTTGGTGCTCCATCACTATTGTTGCCACTATTGACTAGACTTCTATCGCTATTGTCTTTGGTCCTGCTGCTAGCTGTGTCTGGCCCTCGCTCACCTCGCTGAGGCCTTACCCTGCCCCTCCCATGAGAATTCTTTTGGAATCTAGGAGGCCTCTCGGGTCTTGACCTCCTGTACTGACCTCTTCCTGGAGGTCCATCTCTTGAACTTTGCCTCATTCGATCTTCATCGTCCCTTCCTCTACCTCTTGGCTCTCTGTAGCTATCTCTCTGATCACCATCATTCCTGGAACCCCTTTCATATCTCTGCGAGCCATCTCGAGAAGAATGTGCTCTTCTCTCATCTCGGCCATCTCTGCCATCTCTGCTGTAGAATTCTCTACCGCGACCTCTTGGGGCAGTACCCCTTCCTACACTTCCACCTCTCCCTCTCCTCACAGCACCTCCACCTCTTCCTCTTCTTGATGGCTCACCTCTGGGCAAATTACTTCTTTCTGCTCCATCCGTTTCCTCATCAGCATCCCCCTGCACATTGGGTGATTCTGAGGATTCTTCTTTTGCTTCAGGCTCTTTGGGTTTCACTTCTTCACTGGCAGGTTTCTCTGCACTCACAGGAGTGCTGTCCATGCCTTCTAACAGTGGTTTTGGTTTGGGCAGTTCAGTCTGCTTGGACAGTTCCTTACGTTCTGGAACCCTTTCAACACTCTCATCACCTGAGCTTACATCCCATTCCTCCTCCTCTTCTCTCCTCATTGGTTTCCTATAACCTTGCCGACTGTCATATCTTTCTCCCCTTCCTCTGCCTCTTCCTCTGATGCCTGTACTGTATGGCTTGAAGCTTCTCCCCCGATTACTGCCCTCATATCGCCCCCTTTCTCTCCTGTTGGAAGAAGGACCCTTGTCGTCTCTTCTGTAAGGAGGTCCTCTATCATCTCTCCTCCTGTTTGAGTCGGCTGAACCTCTACCACGTCCGCCTGATCTTCCTCCTCTATCCCGCATGTCTCGCTCCTCTCTTCGATCACGAGGTGGCCTCTCATGTCTATCATCAGCTTTCGGTTTCTCAACAAGATCTTTGGGTTTTGCCCCACTTCCTTTCACCTCAGAACCATCTTTCTTTTCAACCTTTTCATTTTGAGAGTCTTTGGTATCTCTACCTAATGGAGCTTCCTCAGATTTCCGTTCATCAGCAACAGCTTTGCTCTTCTGATCAACATGAGCTGCTGGTTTCTCTTCCACTTTTTCTGTACTCTTCTCTTGTTGGATGCCTTCGCTTGGCTTTGGTGGTTCTTTCAGTTTTAACTTTTGACTTGAATCCTGTCCTTTCCATGCTCCTCTTGGTTCTGGAGGTTGAGATTCTACTCTCTTTGTGTCCCTCGAGTCATTCCTAGGACCCCGTCCTCCTAATGGCTCATGATTTCCTCTTCTATTTTGCCTCTCTTCTCTTCCATGTAATTCACGATCTCGATCCCGATCACTATCCCTCCTCCTTCCTTTTTCGTAGCGATCAGACTTCTCATTCTTATCTCTACTAATGCTTTTCATATCAACCAAACTGCTAGGGAGTGGCTTTGAATCTCGCTGTGGTCTCCTATCCCTATCGGCACCTGAACCGGTTTTGACAGTTTTTGATGGCTCAGGTGCTTTTTCTTTATGATCCGTTACTGGGTTTATCTGCTTGTCCTTTTCATTTTGTAGCGGTTTAGCTTCTTTACCGACATTCTTTTCGTGGCCCTGGGTTTCCACCTCTGGTTTTTGCTCCACTCTGGAAGGAGCAGTAGATACTTCTTGGCTAGACTGCCTTGTTATTTGTGCAACCTCTGGGGCTTGGCCTGAAATCTTTTCTCTACTGGGCCTTCGCTCTATTTTCTGATCTTGTTTTGGTTCTTGCCTAGATCCTTGTCGCTGATCTTGTCTTCCAGCAGGCCTATGATCTTGTTGCCCTTGCCTCGGCTCTGGTCTTGCATCATGCCTCAAATCAGGTCTATGGTCCTGCCGATGTTCTGATCTTTGCTCCTGCCGATGATCAGGCCTCTGGTCTTGCCTCAGATCTGGCCTTTTCTCTTGGCGTGGTTCTGATCTATGATCGTGCCTTGGATCAGGTCTTTGATCATTCCGATGATCATATCGCTGATCCTGCCGATGATCTTGCCGATGATCCTGCCTCTGTTCTTGCCGTGGCTCTGGTCTTTTTTCTTGATGTAGATCATGGTGTGGCTCTGGCCTCTGTTCTTGTCTTTGGTCCTGCTTCTGATCAATCCTATGGTCTTGCATTGGACCTGGTCTTTGATCTTGTTGATCATGCATCCCATCATGCTTCTGTTCTGGTCTCGCACCATGCCGTGGCTCTTGACCTCTATGGATGTCTGTTTGAGACTCTTGACGCCTTGGGAATTCTTTAGGCGCTGCATCGGAAGGTATTCTTTGATTGCGGAACCCCCTGTCACCTCCTGGTATCACTGCTTGCCCTATGGCCGCATCGCCTTCTCTCACATCTGGTGAATAGTTGCCTTTCTCTTGGCCATCATTACTTGTTTCAGAGTTCTCGCGTCTTCTCTGTATATGAATTCCTACATCAGAAATAAAAACAAGAACAATTGCATTTATTCAGAATTGGGAATCTATATATTAAAAGAAAACATCACAAGTGTTAAAAGTTTGCATGAAAATTTCAATATTCAAACATACAATATTGCCCTATATCATGATAACCTAATACAAATACATTTGATTTGTATCCTCTCGGCAAATACCAAATCAAACCAAGATCACAAAAGAAACTAACTTAACAAGAGCTCTTTGAACTTCCTTTCAATTTCTTAGGGTATTTCTGTATTTATCACATACCATATCAACAACAATATTTCATTAAATTCTACAATGTAGACATAGTATAGCACTTAACCTGAGAAAAGTGAAAACAAATGAGAAAATGCTTAAAAGTAACCATTCTCAGGTTTCTAGTAGGGTGTTTTCAGAACTATTGTTAGTAAAAAGTGAAAAGAATCCCTGACTATAGATAAAGAAAAATTGCCGTAACGAAACATATCCACTTGGTACACTATTCCAATTCACTCCCTGAGCATGATCTGGCAAATATGATGATGTGTTACAGATCATAACAATGGGGATTTAAGCGTGATTTTCAACAGACTCAAATCTCCATGAAACATCCCGGGACAGTAAAAAGACCGATGTGGTAACCCTTTGGTGAGTGAGCCTGCACATCTGTGGGCTGATGATACAGCAAAACCATTTAATCTCCAAAGGGTTAATTTTAAGTCAATGTCAATTCTGGAAACAGGTCAACAGGGCCTAATGCAGTCAGACTGCAGGTCCCAAGAAAGACTTGAGATGTTTTGCATATTTAATGAGCATGATGCGGACCAAAACACCTCTTTTCATTCGGTCATTGCTGCTCTAATTGAGCATCAAATTTCATGAATTTGGTACCATTGTAAAGAAGAAGAATCATTCTTTCAGGTCATGTGTTTGAATTTATTCAAAGATTTTGTAATATAGGTTAAAATTTTGATCTAAAATATGCTACAAAATAAATATTTTCACCTGACAAAATCTGCTATTTTCACACTTTATTTATGTTTGAGCCCAAATGATTTTTATATCATGATAAAGCTGAATATGTATGCTTTGAAATGATATAGGTTTCAAAATAAGAATTGGTTTAATCGGGTCAAGATCACACTTTTCATTTGCCAAGTACATAGAACAGTTTGAAAACAAGAATACTGCACTCTGATTGGTCAAAGAGACCACACAATGGCAAATTCCAACGGTACCAGTGCCTGGGTTCGTGGGAAGGTCACACTTCCCATGTGGTAATCTCCTCAAATACCCCGCGCCTGTTGTTCTGTGAACCTTATCCAGCCAATCAGAACTCTGGATTTCTTGCAAGTACAAAATTTCAGAAATCTCGTCTTGTACCTTGGTGGGAAAAGTGTGATCTTGACCCGATTAAAAGGTGCCGCATATCAAGAGTGGCATTGTGAGAAAGTACAGAAGTTCAGCTTTATGTTGATATAGATATCATTGAGGCTCAAAATAAAAAGTTTTGCACAATTTACAAAAGAAAACAGAGGAAGAAAATTCAGTTTTGAGGCACATATTCGGGCCAGAAATTTACTTATTTAACAAAATATTGTATACAAAATAAATGACCAATATGAAAGAGTAACTTTTACTCTACCTGATGGTGCAATAATATTTCATTTAACTTGAGGTTAAAACAGGTAAATTCTTAGAGAAAGAAAATCTCACGAATCACGAGATTTTGCAAGGAGGAGGATTCAGCCACGAGATGATTTGGATGAATCTGGCCTTTTTGCTCATTAGCATAGGGACCTGCGGTCTGACTGAATGACAGGCATGTTTATAATACAGTTTGAGAAATTACAACAGTTTCCTACTAAGCTCCTATACCATACGGTCTAATAAATTTTTCCCTTGCGATAATGGCTAATAATGAAAAGCTGTGTCACTCACTTGCAGGAGGAAACTGCCTTTGTTCTTGACCAAAAGGAGGAGTAGTAGGTGTGGTAGGACCGCTGCCACCCCAGCTTCCTCTTCCACCATCTCTACCATGCCACTGCTGCTCCTGAAACAAAAAGAGGTTGCAACACAATACAGTATTTACAAAACAGGTCACATATCATACAAAATTAGTGTTCATAATTTCTTACGTGCATATGTTTTACAAAGTAAAGCCATCTGCAGTATCCGGTTGCGTATTTCAGTCCGAGCTTTTTCTTATTTTTCTGTAAAATGGGGCTCACAAGCCCACAGAACTTTCCTGTTAAATACACAACTGTCGCTGTGCAAAGCAAAAAATTAATTTGACTCTAGTAAAAGTCTCTAGGATGAGTTATAACAAATTTGACTGATACATGGGAAGACAATTTACTATCTCTATGACTTGTTACATTACAACCACACCACCTTGAAACAGAAAATTACTGACTGGTCTACACCTCATTTCCATTTGGTCTAATTGCCATTTAGTCTATTTACCACTTGTATTATTTCTAGTTCGTCTATATACCATTTCATATAATATCCACTTGGTTTAACTCCACTTAGTCTATATGGTTAAATGAAGTGTTAAAAGTATAATCATAGATATAGTATATAGTATAATATAGACCGACTGACAGCAGACCTAATGGATGGTAACTAAACCTTGGTTTAACCCTAGTCTAAACTAGAATTTTAAACCACACTTCTCTGAATTGCTGGCTTCATTATACTTCTTTCCATACCCGTGGCAATTGTAATCCATATCCATTGCAATTATTATGTACCTTTATCAATTCATTAGAATTCAATTTTCCTATTCTTTTCATTTCACAAATCAATTAATTTTCCGACAACGTTTTGCAGCAGGACAAGAATAATTTCTATTTGGTGAATAAGTTGACAACTGGCACGCCAAGGAAGGGTGGTCTCAGTTAACCATTGTTTAACTAAACCGTGGCTATCAGAATACCACCCAATTAGTTTAGACCAAGTGGAATCATATTTTCTGAGAAGACCAACAGCTTGTAGAGCAAGAGAACATAAACCCCTTGACGCAATGACACTGCTGACATACCTGTGGGAAGGAGGATTGTCTATGTGGTTGATGACCATGCTCCTGTTGTTGCTTCTGCTGTTTCAGGAATCTAGGAGGCAAGTTCCGCGCTGTAGGACGATTGTAATTTCCACCTGAAAGAAAGGATACCAGACGTACAAATAAATTAAAGTACACTGTACAAGAATATCATGGAATTCTACTCTGGGTCATTGATCATCTCGTATTAGGTTGCAATGTCATTCATTTTGTCTACTCTATTTTTGTCTTCTCTTATTCCCTGTATAGGGAAGTAGGCAACACATGGTAACTCTATTATACAACCTAAAATGAGCTATGTCTATCAATTGATTGTACATTTGCATAGAGATTGCTGGGGCCCATTTTTATAAAGCTTTAATCAAGATTTCCATCTGAAAGTACAAAATTTGACATTCACATCTATCACATCTCTCTGTAAGACCAGGGTCTTGCGCCAGTTAGTCGGCTTCTTGTGACAGAAAATATATATTGATTTGCTGCAAATACAACTTACCTATTCAATAAACTTGTAATTTAAAATGTACTTCAGTTGAATTTGTGGCTATGGGGGAGGGGGGGGGTGGGGGACTGACAATGAAAAAACCTTTTGGTCTACATGCCATCCACCAGAAACAATCACTGCCAAGTGCAAATGATCTGAACGTTTCTTAACGCCAAAACTAGATCTTGCATTTTGCCCCGAGACATGAAATTAAAACCTCAACGCAGAATTTTTCATTCCTAAGGCCAAAGCTACTGCCATTCTCTTGCAATGATAGGGATATTTGCGGATTACATAATCTTCCTTTAAAATAGTTTTAAAGGCAGATTTCTTTGAAGTGAAGCCAATGAATGAGAAGATACAAGGGATGATTTTATTTTTATTAATGCAAAACCTTTTAGGATTGTTATATAAGTACCTTTCTTATGTGGAACAAGTGTGTGTGCATGTGTGTGAGTGTAGGGTGAAAATGTAACAAAAACACATCAACATACCATCTCTTCTGTCCCTTCCTTGCCTGGATCCATCACTACTTCCACTCTCTGTTCGTTGTCTCTTGATGACCATACCCTCTCTGGAGTAAGGCACTTCACCCCGATCATGGTCTCTCTCCCAATGCCTCTCGCGATCGCGATCCCACTCCCTATCCCGGCTATCCATCTCCCTCTCAGGCTTCTCCTTTGGCAGGTCAGTGGTGGTGGAGTCAGCTTTGGGGATTTCCCTTTGAGGTGGCTCCGCAGCAGGAGCTTGAACCTCTCCTTCTTTCAGCTTCTGGTCACGGGCGATTCTTTCGTTCAGCTGTCTGAGTTTCTCTTCGGCGGCAGCTTTCCGCAGTTCTTCCTCTTTCTTTTGCTCCTCCTCTCGGCGTTGACGAGCCCGTTCGATGTTCGATGACATCTCGCTTGATTTGATCTGTTTCTGGTGCTTCCACCTGTCATCATCGTCATCGACTGCTTGCCTTGAATGGCCCTGTGTAAAAAATTACATAAGATCAACTTTGCAACATAGTTTATTGACAGTCAGATTGTTGTTCATAATCACAAAAAAATGCTTGCAGGAGCCTGCGTGAAAAATGCAATTACCGTTGGAAGAATTCCTACTGAAGTATAATATATAAATTTTTAAGGTACTGAATAACATAGCATACTTCAACAGGGATTAAAACACTGCAGCAAGCCAATATAGACCAAATTAGGAACTTGTAAACTGTAAGTACATCAGCACTGATTAAGTAACTTAATTCTCAAACAATAAATCATAAACCTGGGAAATCAATATTTTAAATAATACTCAGTTAAAACTAGGGCCAAATCATAATGAAAGGGGGGGGGGGGGTTCCAATGACTGCCCATAAATTCAGAGTCACCAAAGCCTATAGGCCTATATTTCTTAATATAGATCTATTTAACAAACATTTTCACATGATACTATATTTCAAAACTTTAACCAACCAGGAAGAGCCAAGGAAAAAGCGACTCAACCGAGCATGATTTCTCAATCATCTTGCTTAAATTTATCAGTCCATAATGTTCCCAGGGCGTAGGCACAGCCACGCCTTTTCATTTTTTGTTTCTTTTTTGAATTATTAGTAACTCCACTGCAGAATTGCTGGCAAGTCATGTTCTTGAATTAAAACTGATTTCAAATATTTAAAATATCTCTTTATCAAACAGGCCCCTGTCAATGATCTTCTAACTTCATATTTAAGGAGGATTTGGACTTTTCTTCTTGTACGGTACTCATTAAAATATGTAAAGATTCATCAATATTTTGGAACATGTGGGACCATTTACACTGGAAAGATATTAATCACCAGCAAAAAAAGAATGATCATGTTTTGTGTTTTTTATGTATTTTAATTTTTATTTTTTTTCAGGTGTATAAATACATTGTTTGAGAGATAATCAGTTTCAAACTAACAATCATGCAGAGAAAATCTATGGCAATGCTTGCCTTCATGCACATATCTCAGAATGCAATACAAAATAAAAGGATATCACAAATATTGTGTTACATTGCATTGCAAAGTTTCATCAAACATTTAGATGTTGCAGAACTATATCATAACACAATTAAAAGGCCAAGTTAGACTGGACATCAGTTTGAATAAATTACTGATGATTTTTGTTTTGTCGAAATTCAGTAAATGACTAAACGTACAACTATTCGAGCAGGAGAAAAAAAACCAAACAGACATAACTATACTGGGAATGCTCAAGGAGGGGTGTTTGATAAATGCAATGTCAAATTTACGAGTCACTGGAATGTGCAAAGGCAATTTAAGTTGTTAAAAAGATGTTAAAGGGGAATCCAACCCAAATAAAAACTTGTTTTTATAAGAAAAAGAAAAATCAGACAAGTTGATTGGTAAAAGTTTGAACAATATTGGACAAACACGGGAAGCGTGGAAGCGTCGTGGTGTAGCGGTTCTGACTCTCGCCTTGTAATCAGAGGGTCGTGTGTTCGAATCCCACCATGGCCTAGCGTCCTTTGGCAAGACGTTAATCCACACTTTGCCACTCTCCACCCAGGTGTTAAATGGGTACCCGGTAGGATGTGAAAGCCTATGTGTATAGTATGCCTAGCAATTTAGTCTTGGAAGTCTTGTTGGAATGCTCCCCAGGGAGTGGAGAAGGTGCATACATTGTATGCGGGCATGCAAGGATCCGATGACCGGGGTAATAATATGTCTGTAAAGCGCTTAGAGACGTCGTTCCGATGTATTAAGCGCTATATAAATGCGGAATATTATTATTATTATTAAACAACAAGAAAGTTATGAATTTTTAAAAGTTGTAAATATTGGTAATCACTATACCCATGGAGACTTCAAATAGGCCGCATATGGGATGTCATAGTGATGTAAGGCAAGGACTACTCTTCCATGTACTCCAATACATATTATGGATAAAATGTCATTTTTCCCAAAAGTTTTATTTCAAATTATATTTTTCTTTCATGAGGACATAAAAAAAATATACTACCTGGATTAAATTTAGATTACTGCCCCAGGGGAATGGGTACTTAGGAGAAAACCACAAATCCCTGATAATAAAGTACATGGCCTATGGGAAAGTTGTCCTTGCCCCTTGTCATAATTTACTTACCCAGTTGCCAATTTGAAATCTACATACTATTAGTGATCTCAATTTTAAAGCAGCTATAACTTTCTTATTGCTAGTCCGATTTCTTTCAAACTTTCGCCTTTCTGTTTAATTCATTTTTCTCCTTCCAAACAACATTTTATGGCCAAGACTGGATTCCCCTTTAAACATGTTCAATCATATGTTAATTCATATTCATTACCATTTCTTCATGTGTAATACATGATTTACTACAAATCAAATAACATTAATTTGAAGTTTAGTCATTGAAGGTCTATCAAGAATGTATTGGCAATCAAATGCTAATTTCTAATGCAATTTTCTGACAGATCAATTTTAGCTTTAGCATACCAATATGCACTTCCTATTGCAAGAAGATCAGCAATCAATTGAAAATTAGGAACCCAATTAGATTTGCGATTGTTTGTTTCTTGCAAAGCCCTCATATTGTTAGTTAAACGGATAAACCATTTTGTTTACATTTTGGCACTTAACATTCCAATCGCAACAACTTTATCAAAGAACCTCTGATCTAGGGACACTGATTTTCCATTTACCAGCAAATCCAAAATCTTTACTTTTCATTAATTTACCGTTGTTAACATAATTCATGTTTTTGCATTGTACATTTTTTATGACAAAACATAATTTCCATTTCAGATGAAGTTTGAAACAGAATCACAAATCTTCAGAAATAGAAGACATTTTTTTTAAAAGGAAAATCACTGTCTCTACTGATCATATGAGTACATGAATGAAACAGAATAAAACAAGGATTTTCAAGGCACAGCAATTTCTAGGAGCAAGGTCATTAGGTCCATGAGCTTTAACACAACCAACACATGGAGCCTTATTCTTAACTACACACACAAAGATAAACAATATGTGTTAGAATTGTGCAACCATCCGAAACTCAAGAACAGTGCACCAAACGTTTTTAACACAAACTGATATCAATAGCAAGGTGTTTGATGGGGTGCATGCATTGTCATGAAGGAAGGAAAAAATTGAATGGAGGCGGATACTAGGAAAGGACAGGCTGATTGACTGACTGGCTGGCTGGGCAGAGCAACAAATTTATACCTTGCTCCCGTGAGGGTGGTTGGGAGGTGGCCTTTGGAAATGGGGCGGCCGGCGACCATATTGTCCATGAGACTGGGAATGGTGGTGCCCTCTCTGCTCATATGGGGCTCGATTCCACTCCTGTTCAACAAATAAGGGTACCAGTCGGCCAAGAAGAGAAACACACAAAGCTTTACCACTGGGACTATCCACACTATGTATTTCCATATATCTGTTACAGCTCACTTTCCCCCAGAGATAACTAATGTGGTTTAACCCTCAATCTCCCGGGGTATTTTGATTCTTGTCATTCCTGGGGGGGGGGGGGGGGGGGGGGGCATTATGGCCCCCCCTTAAGATCTCGGCCGCTGATCGCTCGAGCGACGCAAAAATTTGCACGCTGGTTGTGTGCGATGTAATCTACAAGGCTGTATGGTAAAATTTTCCAAAATAATGAGATTTTATTTTATATGAATTAATTATGCTAATTTATGCATAAATCATACTTTTTGCTCTAATTCACTAAATAAAGCTCCTAGAATGCTAATTTTTGGTTAAAATATTCTTTATAGCATTCTTAACAATCGCAATTTAAAAAAACTTCAGTTTGGAAATCAATTTCTTATGTATTTTATTGTTTTATGAATTTCTTATGTATTTCCTTGTTTTTTTTACTTTTTGTTTTTTTATTGTTTTTTCAATGGAAATCGTTCCAGACTTAATTCTGATCATAAGCAAGGCAAAATTAATTAAATTCAATCAGTAAAAGTAGAAATAATGATACATTTATGAATTTTGGCTAAATACACAATTTGCATTGGATTTGTACGTGAAATCACGTTTGTGAGCAATTTTGGGTCTGACATGCACTTACATAATGTTGCGTAATGTCGTAACCGCGTATCCGGTCGTCACAAATTTGGTCTCAAAATTTGCGCGAGACTTGAAAGTAAAAAGTCAGTGAGCGGCGAGGTCAAAAAAATTTGCGCAGCGGATATATCGCGAAAATTGTCGAGGGGGGGGCCATTATGGCCCCCCCCCCCCCGGGAGAATTAGGGTTAACAGACTGTGATTTCCAGTGATTATGCAATAATTACAAAAATACAAATACAATAAGCATAATGATACAATTTGCAGTGCCATTACAATTTAATTATAGCCCATTTTTGTACCTCCCTAAAGAACATACAAAAAATAAATGGTGGGCACAATTGGAATGTAAGTTATGCAGAATGCATCACTGCAATATTTAACAATCACTTGAGCAGTTTAAAAACCATCTTGTGACAAAAACTTCAACCTCATTCAAGAAATAAATTAAAATGTGACATTAGTGACGATCTCTGACTGTTACTATGATAACACTTGGTGGAATACAATTTGACAGTGGTGACAACTGAAAACTGTCCTAATTTTTTAATGATTAGAAGGTAATGATTTTAAGATAACCTGGTCAGGCACATTTTTAGATCAAACCAAACATCAATCCATTCATGTTAGAGTTAGAATGGCAATCCATTTCCCATTCCTATCTCATTAACATGCTCAATACATATTATCTACATCTAGAGAGGCATTGTATGAACTTTGCAATCAATTACAACTCCAATTCTCATCTCAAAATCTTGAAATTAATCGCAAATTTGCAAAAAAATGCGGGCCCCTTTTTAGCAACAAATACAAATCGAAATGCTGTGGTTGAAATTGATGACTCAAAGTCAAATTTGCAATTGAAACTTGCAATTTGATTGCAAATAAGTTTCATGCAACATGGTATTGTACTCACCGTTTGGTCCATGTTGGCTGGCATCCTGCCGTGATGGGGTCCCCTAGGTGGTGGGCCACCACCTTCTCTATCATTAGGCTCCCAGGCTGCTCTGGGTGGGCCATGAGGACCTCCATCTCTTCCCTGTCAAGAAAGGAGGAGGGGTTAGCAAAACATGACACATTTAAAATTGATTTACTTTGAAACACAGCACATTGCCAAACTACAGTAATTATGCTGCATTATCGAGGTTGGGTATTATGTAAGAAAGTATCATCATTCAATGTAAATAAAACTTAATCATATTACACAAAAATATTGTTAATGTTAATATTGTTAATTTTTGATAATTGATGATGAAGATATGATTGATAATGTGATTTCACAAAATGGCGCGTAGATGACGTCACGATGACCATTTGACGTTGAACTTATTTCGTACACATCGCATGATAAGTGCACATAACTGATAATATTCTGATGAGAATTGACGGAGGACTTTTGATGATTTTGGTGGAACAAGAAAAGGGGGGGGGGGAATAATAATGAAGAAATAAAATAAAAAAATTGTGGAAACATAAGAGGTGATCTGTCAACAGACAGTTCACCTAATAAATAAAAGAAAAATTAAAATATAACAAAATTAAATTAAAAAAAAAATAAAATGAAAAAAATAAAAGGGGAAGCAATAATGATCCCAAATTACCTGAGGTCTTTGGTTAAAGTCTTCATCTGGTCTTCCATCCTGTCTATCTTTTGAAGCATCTTGACTGCTTGGTGCTTGTCTGAAGAATGGAATGTGATAAGAGATTTAGTATACTTGCTACAACTTCTAAGCACCAATTCATAATCAACCAGCTGATTTTTATGAATTGTTTCAAATGAAAATTAAATAACTGAAAAACTTATAAGAGCTTTAGAGTCACATCATCAAACCATGAAAAAATAAAGACAAAGAGTCCAACATGCTCTCCCCAACTTTCCAGTATTAAAGAATAACATCAAGATATCATTTGTGTCCCATCAATTTTTTTTATAAAAGAGCTTTCACCTCTAGCCAATTACAGGAAAGAATGACTCAAAAGCAACACACCCAACCAATAGCGCCTTTCCCCTAGGATGATAAATGTGTTCAATTTCAAATCTTTCTTTCAATTGACCCAAGAGTTGGTAGATTTGTTCTCACCCTTTATCACCGCGCTTCTTGGGCGAATCATCCTCTTCATCGCTGAAGACCAGCTTCTCGGAGTAATCCACCTCACCGCTGACCACAGCCCACCCTTCCTCCGTCTTGCTGGCAGCTAATTCATCCATGTCCTTGAGATGCTTCATGTCAACAATTGCTTGTCGGGAAACATTTTCCTTGTTCCCTGGAGGCTTGTCAGATCTACCCTGATGCCTTGGAGGACCTCTGTTTGGTCCAGACTGCTGCGGCGGCGGCATCCTGCAGAAATATACACAAATCCAGGTTAAAGGTTAGTGTATAATTGCTAAGTCTTACACTCATGAATTACTAGAATCTTAAAAAATAAAGCTTCCATATTGATAATACTTTTATAATCGATTGCTTGGTGAGATCAATAATTGTAACATTTTTTACATGGGGATTCAGTGTAGGTCTCAAAGACTAAAGGTTATATACCCTTTGTCAAAGACATTCATCTACCATTGTCACATCCATATTTTCTGTCTAAATGAACCTATCGGTACAAGAAAGGTAGGACAGGGGGAGCTGTCACTTTCAACAATAATACTGCTCAGACATAGGGTGATGGATAGATGTCTTCATTACAGAGAACTGATCTGCCATCAGGTTGCATCATGCAGTATTCCAATACTTTTAGGCAACAGAAATACTTCCAAAAAGCTAAGCAAATCCTTATCTCATACTCACATTGCATTTTGATGTTGTGGTGGAAAGCCATGTCTAGGGGGAGGTCCCTGCATGCCGGGCCCTGGGTAACCCATAGCGTATGGGTTCATCGGTGGGGGTGGGCCTCTTGGACCCCCTGGTCCTGTGGGTATACCACGGGGCCCAAACTGCATCTGTCATAGAAGTACATAAATCAATGTCATTTTGCAGTAAATAACAACCATTGTCGAAAAAAGACAAAATATGTCACTGATATTTGTTTTCTTTTAAATAGTATAGTAATGCATAATAAATAAAGAACATGACTGCTATTATCATAACTATAATTCATGTATATTGAATGAAAAAAGCTTGGAATATAGAGCAGTAACTACACCATTCCTATTTCATTAATCAAAACTTGTGCACTGCTATCAGTCATTGGGTGATGGATAGATGTCTTCATTATAGAAAACCACTCTGCCATCTCTTTACATCATGTAGCAGATCCCATTTGTCCTACAATCATGTCATGAAAAATTGTACAACACAAACATGACTTGGTTGTGTTAAAAGAGAGAAGGTCTTCACATCAAATCAACAAAGATGGGAAAGTACTCACATATGGAGGCATCATTCCTCTGAACTGCTGTTGCATAGGGCCTGGAGGGGGTGCGTTCCCCTGAGCCCCATTCAGTATCCCTTGAGGGGGCATACCATGAGGGGGCATCATGGGACGTTCTTTATCTAGGGCTGCACCCGACGAGGCAGGTCCCTCACCCTCCCCCGTCCCAGTTCCACCTGACTTGTTCAGCGAGCTGCCGCCTTCTCGCCAGCTCTTTACATCTGGAATAAAAACGAAAAGTCCCACATGAGTACTCAACTCCTGCTTACACTGTACAACATGTTACATCATTTATCTGAAATTAAACAGTTGTTTGTCATGCTATCAGTGAGCCGGCATCATAGTTTCCATTTTTCCCCCTTCTTAGTGTCCTCCAAGAGGAATCAACAACACTCTGAAGTAATACCTGAGTGGGGCTTGCATTAATTCAATTCCACCAAGGCTATAGCAGAAGATGCCCTAATGACTGGCATCAATGCCCCTCCCAATTTAATTTCCCCATTTATGCTAAACACAACGTTTTGAACAATAACCTATTTAGAAACTGTCATCATTGGAACAATCATTGGGGTATGGTCTTAAATGAACATTCTTACTTTGCGGTCTCAGACTTGGTCCTGGTCCATATTGGACCTCTTTGGGATCGTCTTTGTCCTTCTCGGAGGAGTCTTTGCTGGTTGAGGCAGCAGCTGGCTGATCTCCGGACACACCTAGTGATGGAAATTCTTGATCCAGATGCGAAGGGGGAGGAGCAACTCTCATCGGTGGTGCTCCAACTTGATTGGGTGCTCCTGATAAAATGAAAGTAAACAGACATCTGATAATTCTTTATGAAAGGAATAGGGAGAAGAGATACGATCAGCATTTGAAAAATGTAAGTGGTGATTGAAATTCGTCCCTTCCAATAATAAATTGGTACTGAAGAAGCCACTTTGTTATGTTTTGTTTTTTTCTATTGCGATCCCTCCACTAATATCATTGGCATTTACATGTAGAAATCTGGTATATTGACTAGCATTTGTTTTTAAAGTAGAAATTAATTGAACTTGAATTTGATCATCAAGATTAAGACTTCGGTTTCCAGATAAAAACTAGTTATCTGGAAACCGGTTCAGGAAACCAGTTTGCAAGCTCGTTTTGTTAGCGTTCCCACTTGATCACACAAAAGTGGTTTTCAAAATCACTTCACCTAAAGCGATCTTGTTGCTATGGAAATGCTCTCTGTGGGGTAACACATTTCGCGCGAAATTCGAAACCGCAGCGTAGGCATTCTACACCTGTCGTGTGGAGTAGCGCGGTCAAAATGTGCGAAGATCGCCTCCTGAAGAACGGTTGTGTCCTCACTTACGCTAAAACCAGTTTAACAAGGCAAAGCAATCTTGAAAACTACATCACGGGTGGTTTTATAAACCGGTTTGGAAGATCGCTTCGACTGTTTTCATTATACATTACACTAGTTTCCACTATGCTAGTTTCCAGTAAACTAGTTTTAGGAAGGTAGTCAGAACGGTATCTAGGTAACATAGCCCAATTCAAATGAACTTTTGGTAAAAATAATTGTTATTTAAACTTTGCACCCAATACTATGAAAAATTATCAAAAACCTTTACCCTAACTGAAACACAAAAGTTGGGCACACAAGGCAAGAGAAATTCCATGAATGCATTGTAAGCTAGCTCTGAATCCAAACGAGACTGGTTTGCCTTGACCACAGCTTACCTTTGGGCAATGCATTTGGAGCAGGAGGATGCCAGGATTTCCCTGACTGTGAGTCCTCTTGGACCGGTGGTCCCTGAGGTGCTTGCGGCTGACTCTTTGCAGCTTGACTTTCTTGAGCACTACAAAGAAAAAGTTACAGTATTTGAAGGCACCGGACCATATTCTCAAGTCCAATGTAATTTAAGCCAAGGTTTAAGTCGGTGCTAAAAGCAACATCACAGGAAGCCAAAGATATCAAAATTTTGTTTACATTGTATGTTTCGTATTTTAACCTTGTATCACCATGCTTTTCGAGGGGAACATAAGTATTTTTGTGAATATTCTCAGATAGTTGTGGACTAGTGTCAAATGATCTGATAAATTGAACATGTGAAATAATAGATTTGTGTCACAATTGACTTTCAAAAGATAAACACAACTTCAGACATTAGTTGTAAACACATCTTCATTCTAAGTTCATCCTAGTTAAACTTCCTGTCATATGATTCTTCTTAAAAATATTCATAATACATGAGATAACATGCACATTTGATTGAGTCACTTGCAGACAAAGAAATAATCAAAGGGTCATATTGGTGAAAGGTCACATGTCACATGTAGTAAAAACTTACATTTCTGGATTCTTTTCTTCGGATCCCCATCCCGATCCAGTTCCAGGTACAAGATTAATATTTGGGTCGTTTCCTTTGTGTTCACTTCTTAAGCTTGGGAGGTTGGTTGGAGGAGGCACACGACGGGCATTGCCCACTTTGCCAAGACTTTGTAATCCACGGCCATGGCTCACTGCACACATACAAAAATACAGCAAAATCAACAATTTCTTTATTCGTAACAGTAATAATGTGCACCAATTTTATATGTTGCCCCTCCCCACCCCACCCCCACCTTCAACTGAAGCTCTCCAAATTAAATTAACAAATGATTTACAATCATAAAGTGCTCTAGTAAGAGCTAATACCCCTCAGGCCTTGAATTCTGATGTTCTTAGGACAAGGCTACTTTTTATCCAGCACAAATGTGGAAAATTATAAAAGTGGAATGCCCCTGCCATTATCACCTACAGTATATTAAAAATATAACAGCAGTGCTGACTTTGAAAACTAAGAAAAATATTTTTTCACAAAACACCATTCATTTGATAATAAAATACATGTAATTTTGTTGACCTCAAATGACCTTCATGTGACCTGAAACTCATCCATGACGATCACTCAGTGATTATTTATTACCTTCATGTCCAAGTTTCATGCATTAGGTTAATTCAATTCCAAAGGTATAAATAACATTTCAAAAAAATAACCTTCTTAAGAACTTCAATTTTGATACCCAAAACATAATGAAAGTTCATTGACCCTAAATGACCTTTGAGCTTAATCGTGTGACTGCAATTCATTTCAGATGATCAATGATACTTGATTACCCTTTCTTCCAGGTTTCATGAAACAGATCCATTTACTTTTTTTAAAATGGCCTTTCGAAACCTTGGTTAAGATGATGCTGCCACCGTCACCTCTGCCAATAAAGAGCACCTATGATCTCATTTTGCGAGACAATAAATAGAGCACAAAAGGATCTACACCCAATGAGATGAACACCAAGGCCAACATCCTAGGCCATGTTCTCAACCACCTATGATTATTGTTGTTTGGTAACATTACCAAAACAGAAACCAACACCTAGTGGTATTGTTTATATTGTAGTTGAATTATAAATACATTGGTGACAGCAATAGAAAAGTAAATGCATTTTAGACTCAAATAAACACCGTCAAAGGGTTAGTCTACATGATTGCGATTAATAATTTTTCTTGAATCACATGCACTCACAAATTCTCAATAAACTAGTACTCCATTACAAGTTACAAGTGTATCAATCACTTCATTTGTGTACCATTTCTCAGGCACTTACCAGCTTGTTTTTGAGGTTCTACGCTTTTTCCTTTATAAGTATCGTATAAGTTGAGGGAAGAGTATTTTGATTTTCCATCTTTCCCTTTGTTTGTCACTGCTGAGCGGTCAGACATACTGCATTTCCTGCTGTCATGGAGCTCTTATTCACGGTACCACAGAACGTGCAAGAAGCCACTAAAAGAAAGAGGTAAACAAATTGAAGGGGTAAATATTCACATCTGAACGTACATGGAGACCCTTTAAAACCCAAATATACACATGAATGTATGTTTTACAAGACGTTCAAGAGGGCAAGGAGTGAGTCTGTGTCCAATACTAAGTTTAGGCACTGTAGAGTAGAGGTCTAACTTGTTACGCTTAGATCTAATGTCTTTTTTTTTACATGACATGTTGCCTTTCTGACCAAAAAGCAAGGCTCGACATTAGCGGTTGCCTGGTGGCCCAGGGCCACAAGAAATTCACCTCGGGCAACCATTATTGAAAAAATGCTAAGTTTTGGTGGCCCGATTTGAGGAACCAATAATTTTTAAAGTTGCGCAACTTTTCTCCTGAATTTGCACGCATTTATCAACTTTCTACAGTTCACATTGCCAGCCAGTTTGTCATGTGCTCGTTTCCTTGATCTATACACAAATACACACACACAAAGTTTGCATACCGTAGTCATGACAGTACATACCGCAATAGCATACATGTACAGTAGCTATTATCCAGCCGACAGCGCCGGCCAGCTGGCATGAGCTTTGCTTGAAGCCATTGCAGCTGTGCGCTAGCAGCCAATTCAGACTCAGGCAGCTGCGATACAAAATGTCGCTGCTAAGAAATCTTCCACAGAACTTTGTAAATCTAAGTCGAAGTCACATTTAACACCAATGAAATTCCCTTCTACAGTCCATATTGCAGAAATCTGGTGTACCCTGATTATTTGCGAGCATTAAAAGGGGAATTCTGATCTCTATTTTGACTCAAAAAGACCGATTTCCAAATGAATTAATACACATAAAAACACATAGGTGACATGACAGTCCCACGTGTGCATGTGTTGATAGTTGGTTTCTTTCGAAGCTGTGTCTTTTCTAGCCAAAAATAAACAGTTTCTTTCTTTCTTGTTTATAAATGACTTCTTAAACCACTCTTGAGAAAGTAAATACTTTGGGAAGGCATTACATTGATATGAAATGTGAATTTTTCCAACATTTTGGCAAATATAGTGAAGGACTTTTCTCACACTTTTTTTCCAAATATAACTTTTGCTGTTTTCTTATTTTTTTTCTTACATTTTTTTTGACAGTGGTTAATCTATTTATGCCCCTTCCCATTGAATATGCCTGAAACTACTGAAAAAAATGGTAATATACACAACTAAAGGATATAAAAATAGAAATGCGCCATTCCCAATAGTTAAGCGAAAATTATTTGCTTGGCTTTTTAATTATATTCCAGTCAGAATAGACTGTTCACACAGCTGTTAAAAAATATTTGTAATGGCTTCTTATTTTTTCCCCTTTTCCCCATTTTTATATTAATTTTGTTTGATAATTCATTTTTTTTTCATGTTCTTTAGTTTCTTTCTTTTTCTCGAAATTTTTCTTTCTTTTTTTTTCTTTTCCTTTTGTTTTTTCTTTCATATCTTTTTTACATATCGGCCGATTGAATTGGAAATGCGTGCTGTTAACGCGCTCGTTTTCAGAATGAAGTTGCACGCAGCTGAGCGAAGACATCCGATGTTCAGACCCGAAAGAGGTCCATTTGGTAAGTAATATCATTATTTACTGATTTCTATATCAAAATTATTGATAGTAATAATTAAAATCGGAATATGCGCAGCTAAAATAAATTATTTTATCAACAATTACGCAATTACTTTGAGGTCTAGAACGCGATCTACATCATCAAAATTGATCGCGGCGCACAACTTTACGCGTACAATATTTGGAAACTGTCATGACTGTGTCCGAGTTTTGGCAAAAAACGAGCTTCTGGTAGTAAGAAAATAATTTCCGATTACCATATTTTTTCGATTCTATTTTTTATGACACAATTATTCAACATTTGTATGGCAGTGTATCCTATTGCCGGACACCTTTATTCCAGTGCTTTAAAAATGACAACTAGAGGAAATACAATCAAGAAAAATTCACACTTTCTATTCCAAATATTATGAAAATTATGAATATGATAAAATTATTTTATATTTACCAACCATTTTCTTTGCATCGCACTTGCCGCATACCCCTCCACGAAAAACAATTATTTTCGTGCGCGACAATTTATATCATGATTCCGGATGCGCGCCGGACGGGTTAAGATATCCTTGATTATCAATGTAAGAACAAATTTGTGTGATTTTTTCTTCTTATATCATATCATGAGTAAATTCTAAGTTTTTATTTGCTTTTGTATATCGAATCTGAGCAGATGTTGGTAATAAATTCGTGTTTGATAACTTATTTTATTTTTTCTTGTTAGCTGCATGTTCCATGGCACTTTCCAATAATAATATGCTCACGTTTGTATCGTGACGCTCTTTAAGTTCTATCGATGCGCTGCCGATCGACGGCTTCCGGCACGGTAAACCTCGCGCACGGGAACCTTGAGAACTAGCCCCTAGCCGTCGACGATCACCCACAATACACCACACCTCATCATTCGATCCAAGGAGTGGACGAGATTGAAATTCAGAAAATCAGGCCCATATTTCCATTAGAAAATATATCAATTGTTAATGAAAAACTATATGATATTTTAAGCATTTTCTGTAATTTTAGAGATAAATAAGGTAAAAGTTGGATTTTTTCGCCTTGTTTTTGCAATCTTGTTCTACGTATTGCTCTGTGAAATTGAATTGCGGAAGTCTTTTACCCTTTTTACACACGCTAAAATTTCCTTAACCCCGTACTATAGGTGGGGCTAAATTGCCATTTAGCCCCACCTATAGTACGGGGTTAAGCTTAGCCCACTTTCTTTTTACACAGCATTTTTGCAAAGTGGGCTAACCCCACCTTTAGTACGGGATTATTTGGCCCTGCAAAAAAGCAGGGTTATCCCAGCAATTGCGGTGCTAAGAGCGATAGTACGGGGTTAAGATCGCTAGTGTAAAACGAAAGTGGGCTAAGCTTAACCCCGTACTATAGGTGGGGCTAAATGGCAATTTGGCCCCACCTATAGTACGGGGTTAAGGAAATTGTAGCGTGTGTAAAATGGTACGAGTGAAGTACTTGTACTACGAATGATCGACAAAAACCACTAGTCCGGGGTTAGCGAGTTTCGTGTGTAAAAAGCAAGCATTCCTTATCCGGGGTTAGCAATAACAATTTGGCATGTGTAAAAAGGAAAAAAAATAGTACGGGGTTAAGGATAGTACGGGGTTAGCGATAGTCCGGGGTTAAGAAAATCCTGTGTAAAAAGGGTATTTAAGGTACAAAATTGTTTTCAAACGCAGTACTAATATGCGCGTCCGGAATCATTAATAGTGTCCGGTAATACAATACGCGACTATACTACGGAAATAAACATGATTTTTATTTGATTCAATGATAGGCCTAGTGATTTCAAGTTCAGTGTTGACCTTGTTTTTTGGTGTTGGTGTTAGGTCACTTTTTACACGAATGTAACACCAAACATTAAAAAAAAGGCAACTTTAGTTGTTGAGTCGGATGTCAATCAATCATGTCAATGTGATCTGGAAGATTACAATTAATTATGGAGCTAGCCTAGGCTAGGGCCAGGGGAAGCAATCCAATCCAAATTTCAATTCAACACCGGCAACAACACCACCAAGGCCAACTAACAGTACAGTAACATTTAACAATTGAACAGGCAACACCAGTCACCAGACTTGAATTTCTTTGAAATCACCCAAATTCCCACTGCAAATAGGCAAAGAGCACGACCACATCTAGGGCCTACACTCGAACGGAAGATTCATAATGTAACCAAGCGCAGTCGAAGTCGCACACAGGCCTAGTCATAGTCTCTACTGACGTGACGAAGCTGAGCCAAGGCGCGGCGTAGAGTCGACCGTTCATTCGATCCCAGAGATCTACGAAACAACAGCGGATGTAGCGGTAATATACACAGTTCAGCAACAAAACAATGTCAATACTAACGGAACCCTTCGATTTCATGACCAATATTTCACGTAAATACAAAATGAACATTAACGTACCCTTGCTCGCTCTGCAGGAAAATAAATGGAGAAAAGAATGATGACCTACGTCACCCTTATAAGCAGATGATGTTGTCGATTTTGATGGATAAAATGTCAATTGAGAGACAATTTCTCTCAAGAAATATCCGCTATATAAAATATGGCGGAAGTGTTCGGCTGTTCGGGCCAGGCTAGTCGGGTACACTCGTGTGTTCGGTAAAAACCGTTCGCTATATAAAAAAGCGCCTGCTTTGTTCGAAGTGCTCCGATTTTGGAAGCCCCCGGGCAAGAAGAAAAAGGCTAGAAGTAGAAGGGGGCTGCAGTGGGGTGCTGGTAATGATGCCCCGGATGATGCACCAGTCTTTCTCATTAAATGGTGTAATTATACTGGGAATGGAATGAATGACTAATATTTATTGTATGAACAGACGATTGACGACTAAGAAATTTAGTAAAGAACGGTTTCCCCCTTCTTCTTCTGATAAAGTACAGTCCACCGATTGGTGTCAGTGGCGTAAAGGCGGGGGGGGGGGGCAAATTGCCCCCCCCCCCCCCCTTGGCGGATTTCACCGGGAAAATAATAGAAAAACGGGAAAAAGCAAAAAAAAAGGAGGGAGAAAGAAAGGGAAAGGGGAAGGAAAGGGAAAAAGGAAAGGGAAAGAGAAAGGGGAAAGTGAAAAGAAAATGAAGAAAAAACTTTTTTTTATGAAAAAGGAAGGAAAGCGGGAAAATGTACGAAAGAAGAACATTTGAGAGGGAACAAATCATTCCGAAATAGGCCTATGTAATGCAATAGCACGGTGGGAAATGAATTAAAAGATGACAAAATGGCAAACGAAGGTAGAATGTAATTAGTCAAAAGCTAAATTGGAAAACAAAGAAAAGGGACAAGAAAAAAATGATAACACGACCGGGCTGCCGATGATTGAAATTAAAGAGCGGGGAGAAAGATGGACTGCATACAATATTGTGCTATAAGCTTGCTAAATTTTATGCAAATGAGCTACCGGGGCCTTGCCCCGGACCCCACCCAGTAGGGGCTCTTCATTTATAACCTTCAAATGGATCTTTAACGCCCCCCCCCCCCCGTTCAATAATGTTAAATTACTGGCATACAGGCGCGGAGGGGGTTCCACACCCAAGAGGAAATAAAAGAAATTAGGAGACAACGTATAATGAAATGAATGGAAACAATGAAATTTGTTATCTGCTGAATATAATGGAAAAATCTATCACATGATTAGAATTTAATTTCTATATAGGCTTTTTTTCCAGCTCGCTTTGCGCGCTGGCGACTTTTTACAAATTTTTCCCACATTACTATATGTTTTGCCCCCTCAAAATATTTGGTTCATTATGCAACTGGGTTGAATAAATGTGTTGTGTAAAATCTATATTCTGTATATGCCCGCGATTTGATTAAAATAGCGGCAATCTGCGAGGTTTAAATGGCTTTGATATCAAGAAGTTCCGGGGGCTCCGCCCCGGACCCCAACCGCACAGCACTGCGTATGGAAGGGTTGGGCCATAGCCCCAAAAAGTTCTACAGACAAGAACAAAACAAAAGGAGGAAAGAAAAGAAAAGGAAAAGTGTAGGATATGATTTTATTTACTGAATATAATGTCAAAATAATTATAGCTCAAAGTAAGATTCTCATGAAAGGTGATTTTTTTTTGCTCGCTTCGCTCGCTCGGGACTTATATAAAGCAGCTTTTTAGCACCTGTGCTATACTGCGCCCCTCGTTTTTTTTTTACTCGTCACGCTACTGCCGCAAAGAATCCTGTTCACAGTGGCGTAAAGACCATATAAAAAAGGAATCTATATAGAGAGAAGAGTGAAATATATTATTCTTTAGATATCATGTCAAAATCTATCACAAAATTTGATTTTTGTATTAAAAAGGTCAAAATTTTTGCTCGCTCGCTTCGCTCGCTCGCAACTTTTTTTAAAGATAAATTTTGCCCCATACGCAATATCTGGCCTTCCCAAAATAGTCGCCTCATTACACCATTACGCCTGTTCATATACCATGATATGACCGGGAAATTTTTGGCTCTTGCCCCCCCCCCCCGGCCACCGACCCCTGTTACGCCGCTGACTGGTGTATTGTCGTACTATATTTGGCAGGTCTGGTGTGGCGTATGTGCAGTGCCATTTTAAAATATTCTAAAAAGTTTGGGCCTACACAAGAAGGCTCGATCGATCAGTTCACTTATCGATATATGCTAATAATGTATTTTATCTCTTTGTTCATGACAAATGATAGACGATCTTACAAGATAACTAGATAGTGCATACTTCGCGCCAGTGATCCTCACCCCCCCCCCCCCGACCAAACGTTTTTGGGTGGGGCCATGGGTGTCGATCACGGGAGATGGAGAGGATACTGACCCCCCCCCCCCCCATATTTCAGGCAGGGTGATCGGGGGGGGGGGGGAGAGGCCTATGTTATCATCCGTCAATATTTATATTCGAACATCTTAATGTTTATGATGATGATCATGATGATAAGGAGGGAGTGCTTTATGATAATGATCATGATGGTAATTGATTGTCGTAGGCCTATTTTGTTCTTGGGATTTCTGTAGGTTTATTGTTAATGAATTAAACCATTCCTCTCAGATAAGGTTTGAAATAGAAATGAAATCCAGGATAAAATTGAGCAACTTGATCATTTTTTTTTTAGCTTCATAAAATTTACCCCTCCCCGCATTCAAGCGCATGGGGTCAGGGGCGGATGTAGCTTTTTTCGCCGAGAGGGGGGTGACTAGGACCATCACCCCCGAGCCGCGAAGCATCGAGCCATTTTTTTGGGTTGCTATTTTCAGGGACGGATCCAGCTTTCGCCAATAAGGGGGGGGGGCTCCGAAAAAATATTTTCATCCACGTTTTTCCCCGGCCGGCATCTCTAAACTTATTTTTGTTTGTTTCTTGGAAGAGGTGTATACTAATCTTATCTTAATTATCGAAGTGCGAGCTAACATTTTTAGAAATGTTCATGTATTTTGTCCTGAAATTTGAACATTCTGAGCAATATATATTTGTGATGATGAACAATTATAGTAGAGCGGATTAGCCGGACAATTGTGCAAATTATGACTAAAGCATGAAACTTTCACAAGTATTAGTATATGCCGTAAGATTTATTTTAAAGATGGGAGGTAAATTTATAAATGCCATTTTCGGCCGTTGCCATGGCAACGGATTAATTTCTCCAAAATAACATGCATTCCCATCTAAATGGTAAATAAACATGGTATAGATGACCAAAATAATAATTTCAGGCTCCCAATTGAATACATATGATATTTAGAAATATTCAAGATCATCAAGATAGTTCCAATTGGTATGTTGCCATGGCAACGGCTTGTTTTTCCCCAGCAAAGTAAAACAATTGATAAAAAAACGTTGTAGAATATGATTTATCTTTAATTTCCCCTAACTTTACAGTGCTTATCGGAGATATTTTGGTTGCTAAATGTGTAAACTACATCTTAAGCCATTGCCATGGCAACCAAATAACATCTAATTTACAAAAATAACATGGTTGACAAGACAATGGACAGGTAGAAAATACAAGTGGAATTAACTTAATATGTATGCTTAAGTTCTGACCCCTCTCATTTGAACAAAAAATACAGAAAGTGTTCTGCAGGAGTTCTTTATAACAGATAAAAAATCATGTTGCCTTGGTAAAGCTTGAATTAAATTTAAAAAGAAACAATTTTGCAAAGGGCCCGTTGCCATGGCAACAGCTTATTTCCCTCTTGAAAGGTAAAAATATTGATAAAAATGTAGAATACATGTACGATATGATCATCATTCCATTTTCCCAAATTTAAAGGTACTAATCGAGATATGTTTGTGACTAAATTTATAAATATAACATCTTAAGCCATTGCCATGGCAACCAAATAACATCTAATTTACAAAAATAACATGGTTGACAAGACAATTGAGAGGTGGAAAATACAATTGGAATTGACTTAATCTGTATGCTTAAGATTTGACCCCCTCATTTAAACAAAAAATACAGAAAGTGTTCTGCATGAGTTCTTTATAACAGATAAAAATTAATGTTGCCTTGGTAAAGCTTGAATTAAATTGAAAAAGAAACAATTTTGCAAAGGGCCCGTTGCCATGGCAACAACCTATTTCCCTCTAGAAAGGTAAAAATATTAATAAAAATGTAGAATACATGTACGGTATGATCATCATTCCATTTTCCCTAATTTTAAGGTACTAATCGAGATATGTTTGTGACTAAATTTATAAATATAACATCTTAAGCCATTGTCATGGCAACCAGATAATATCTAATTTGATAAAAACCAACAACATAGATGATAAGCTTATGAACAGGTGAACAATATAATAAACATTAACGTGTACATACGCGTAACGTATGACCTACTCAAATAATTTAGGGGAAAATAATACAGTCAGTGTTCTTCATGAACTAATTAAAATGATAAACATTGATGTTGCCTTGGTAATACTTGAATTCAACAATAAATATCAATGTTCCAAATGGCCTGTTGCCATAGCAACGGATCATTTAGTACCAGTTTTGATTAAAAAAGGGACTGTAGAATTTGATTTTTCTTGCATTTCCCCTAATCTTAGTGTGCTAAACATCGATATGTTTGATGCAAAATGTATAAATAACATCTGAAGCTATTGCCATGGCAACCAGATAATATCTAATACAAAAAAAAAATAATTGGGATGACAAGATTATGGACAGGTGTAAAATACAATTACAAATAACTCAATATGCGAAAGGTTTGGCCAGTCATTTAATTTTTGAACAAAAATTTCAGTAAGAGTTCTGTATGAGTTCATTAGAATAATAAAAAGATGTTGCCTTGGTAATACTTGAATTTAATGATAAATATTAGTGTTTCAAATGTACCGTTGCCATGGCAACAGCTCAATTCCCCCCAGAAAAGTATCATCTTTGAAAAACACAAAATTTTAAAATCTGATTTTTATTTCATTTGCCCCAATTTTAGGGAGCTAAGCATATATATGCTTGTTGTTAATAAATAAATAACATCTTCAGCCATTGCCATGACAACCACTTAAGATATAATTTTTAAAACAAACTAACACAGTTGAAATGATAATGGACAGGAATGTAAAGTAAAGATTTACTTAATCTACATAAGGTTTGACCAGTCATTAAGTTTTGAACAAAAAATACAGTGTTCCGCATGAGTTCATTAGCATGATAAAAACTGACAGTTGCCTTGGTAATGCTTGAATTTAATATTAATGTTTGCAAATGTGTGTTCTGTTCCCATGACAACGGGTCATTTTATTCCCCCTAAAATACCATCTTTGATTAAAAAATGCCTTGTAGAATCTTATTTTTCATTCAATTCTACTAAGTTTAGGGTGCCAAACATACACGTACATCTCTGTTGTTAAAAGTATAAATAACATCTTAAGGCATTACCATGGCAATAAAATAACATTTAATTTTCCAAAAAAATAACATGGCTGACAAGATAATGGACAGGTGGAAAATACGATAAAATTAACTTAATATGTGTAAGGTTTGACCTACTCTTTTAATTTTAAAATCACATTAAGTGTTATGCATGATTTCATTACGATATGTTGATTTGGTAATGCTTGAACATAATGATAAATATCAATGTTGCCAATGGTCCCTTAAAAGTACAAATTTTTATGAAAATAATATGTTTATTTTTTTTTCCTTTTCCCTTATTTGAGGGTGCTGAACATAAATATGCTAAATGATAAGCACCAATTTATTTCATTATACATGGCATCGAAATAAGACCTACAAAAATCATATCAGACTTTTTTTGGCTCAAATAAATTCCCGAAACTCTAATTTCGACGCTGGTCAATTTCGTTCAAAGTATTCGCAGGCTGCCATTTTGAAGAAAGCGTCTTGGTGTGATTTGTGCTTTAAGGCCGTTCATCATATCAATATATTAGGGGATTATAGGCGTTGATAAATCAAAATTTTAAGTCTATTTGAGGAGTTGACATGGTCTTGAGCTCCTAATCAAAGTAAATACAGTAAATCAACTTTTACATGGAAATCATTAAAATTTTGCTTTGTCTGACTGTTTTAGCATAATACTTGGCTTGAAATTTGAAGGCAAAGAATTATCAAGTATCATCTGCTAGGGTATGCATTTTAATTTCTGCATAGAAAATTGTTACTTTTTGTAAATTCCCATCATTTCTTGAAAATTGCCGAAAATTCCAAAAAATTCCCACAAAATTCCCGTTTATACCCATGAAAAGATTCCATCAAGAAAATTCCCGGGAATTCTGCAATCCTACTCCACCCCAAAAAAATCATTACCAAGAAAAAAATAAAGAGAAAGTGAAAGAGGGATGGATTAAATATGATTATTTTCCGAATACTATACCCAAAATTTTATTTTTGTAAAAAAAATGAACAATTTCGAAGGTTTTACTCTTTCGCTGGGCTAGCTGACAACTTTTAAAAATATATTTCACTCGATACATCATATCTGGACCCCTCCAAATTACGCTACTGATTTTGACGAAGAAGATTTTGAAATGCTGTGATAATTTTTAGATTAACATGATTATGAATGGAATCAACATGAAGTATAATCTATTCACTGCTAATTTTACATGACAAGTAGACTTATTAAAATATTTAAAAAAATTAAATACCCTTTATACTGGTTGAAAGGTTGAAAAGAAAAATTAAGTACTCCAGGGTAACAGGAAATCCAAGATGGTGCCCTCACTGGCTGCCGTATGCTAAAATCCACAACTCATCCATTACTTCATAAAATGGCTTTAATTTGTTTTTTATTCATTGGTTATTAAGGATCAAATAGTACATAGGGCCAAGTTACAGGGACAGCCAGTGGTCTGGAATGTCCAAAAACATAAGATGGCTTCAAAAAATTGAATCTAAAATGGTTGCTGATACCTTAAGTGGACGTAGCTTATTTCATATTGGCCTTGGGGAAGTGATTTTGACTCTAAATCATTGGTTTCAAGAGTCTAATAATATTAGGACAAGTTACAACGACAGACAGGTATGTCCGAAAATAATTATAAAATGGCTGTTGATACTTAAAAGTGGAATAGTTCATTTTATATTCAAAAAAAAAGAGTTGTTGCCATGGCAACGGCCCATATGCAACATTGATATTTATCATTAAATTCAATGGATTTAGATATTATTTGCATGTTAACAGCAAACATATCTATTCTAATCCTAAAATTAAGGAAAATGAAAGAAAAATCAGATTATACAGTCCTTTTTTAAATCAAAACTGGTACTGTTCTTGGGTAAATGATCCGTTTCTATGGCAACAGGCCATTTAGAACATTGATATTTATCGTTGAATTCAAGTATTACCAAGGCAACATCAATGTTTATCATTTTAATTAGTTCATGCAGAACACTGACTGTATTATTTTCCCCTAAATTAGTTGAGTAGGTCAAACCTTACGCATGTACATTAAGTTAATATTCATTGTATTTTTCATCTGTTGTTAACCTTATCATCCACTTTAAAAAAAAATTAGATGTTATTTGGTTGCCATGGCAATGGCTTAAGATGTTATATTTATAAATTAAGTCACAAACATATCTCGATTAGTACCTTTAAATTTGGGAAAATGGAATGATGATCATACCGTACATGTATTCTACATTTTTATCAATATTTTTACCTTTCTAGAGAGAAATAAGCTGTTGCCATGGCAACAGCCCCTTTGTAAAATTGTTCCTTTTTAAATTTAATTCAAGCATAACCAAGGGAACATAATTTTTTATCTTTATAAAGAACTCCTGCAGAATACTTTTTGTATATTTTGTTCAAATGAGGGGGTCAAAACTTAAGCATCCAGATTAAAGTCAATTCCAATTGTATTTTCAACCTGTCCATTGTCTTGTCAATCATGTTATTTTTGTAAACTAGATTATATTTGGTTGCCATGGCAATGGCTTGAGATGTAATTTACACATTTAGCAACCAAAATATCTTTGTTAAGCACTGTAAAATTAGGGGAAATTAAAGATAAATCATATTCTACAAGGTTTTTCAAACAAATATTTCTATTTTTCTGGGGAAAAACAAGCCGTTGCCATGGCAACGGACCAATTGGAACTATCTTGATGATCTTGAATATTTCTAAATTTCATATGTATTCAATCGGGAGCCTGAAAATTATCATTTTGGTCATCTATATCATGTTTATTTACCATTTACATGGGAATGTATGTTGTTTTGGAGAAATTAATCCGTTGCCATGGCAACGGCCGAAAATGGCATTTGAAAATTTACCTCCCATCTTTAAAATAAATCTTACGGCATATACTAATACTTGTGAAAGTTTCATGCTTTAGTCAAAATTTGCACAATTGTTGTGATTTTTGGAGCTAATCCGCTCTACTATTAAGATGCGTATGTAAAAAAATGTGAGTGCGAAGTGCAAGCTGAATGTTTTTATTTACTTGCCTGATCGAAAAAAGACCCCTTAAGTACTGTTTGCAGTTACCAAGTCGACGCTTCACACCAGATGCCTACAAATTCATCGAATCCAGAACTTATAGGCACATGTACTCATTCCTGCCCAGGACCATATTATACGGGACTGGAACGACCTGCCCTTAGCCACTACATGAATTAATAAATTCAAGGCTGCTCTAAATCTGCACCCGACCACAGCGTCATGGAACTTTCGTTCTGTTGCTTGTGTACCCGTGATGATGATGATGATCAAGGAAAACGAAGCGCACGCTGAAAATTTTTGATATTCCGACCTAAAAACTGGACATTCTAATTATGAGAAAGAAAGCGAGCGTGAAGCGCGATCGGAAAAAGGTGAGATTTAGAACAAAAAATTTGACACTCTATTCATATTCTGTAATTATGAAAAGGATGGGTATCTTCCTAATAATGTGAGCGCGAAGCGTGAGTGCAAGTACACTTTTTGTAATGTTCTGATCTGAAACTGGATAATTTAAGGATGTTTTTTAATAAAGAACAAGCTGCGTGTCTCAATAAACATGAGTGCGAGAAGTGAAGCGCGATCTCTTTTTCTTTTCTCTCCTTTTTTAAGATTTAGACTTAGAATCTGGGCATGCTAAACACATTTTTCATTATGAAAATTAAGGATATCTTCATTAATCAACAATGAAAGTGCGAAGCGCGAGCTGTGGCACCCGGGCTGAGCATTTTCGATATTCCGATTTGAAAAAGGGCAATTTAAAGACTATTTCAAGCACTATGTATAGGGCAAAATGTGAAAAGGACCGCTGATGCGAGCGCGAGCTAATTTTTTTAAATTATGACCTAGGCTAGGAACGGGACTTTAAAAAGACTATCTTTCTATTCCTCTTCCTAAGACGAGGGCTGAAAATTGCTGATATTAATTCCGATCTGAAAAGGGGAAATTTAAGGATTATGAATTCATGAAAATAATATTATCTCATAATCTAATAGGCCTATAATGAGAGCGCATTTTTTATATTAAGGCCTGAAAACTGGACATTTTAAACATGTTGAACACTTTTGTAATCATAAATAGGATGCATGGATTTATTATTAATAGCGCAAAGAGCGAGCCGAACTTTTTGATAAATTGTTCGAGTCATGAAAATTTTTAGAATTCAAATAGAAGTATACTTATCTCACTAATGAAAAGGCGAGCTGATAAGTTATGACAACCACACCTGAAAAAGGATATTTTGAAAACTTTATGGAATACACGAAATGCAAAATTTAGATATTCAGATCACAAAACGAAACACTTTTCAGAGCACTTTTTTAAAATCAATTTGTAAATCAAACAAAATAACGAAAGCTCGATGCCCGATCAGAAATAACTTTTTTATAGGCCTTTTGAATTCATCCTATACTGAGCAAGATCTGTATCTCATCGAACAGGCAAGGCGAGCGCGAAAAAAATATATAGTGACATGATTTTTTTTTCCAAGTCTTCCCCTTACCCAGTGGCGTAATGAGAAAAAAAATTAGTGGTCTCGATATGGCGTATCACGTAAAATTTAATAATAAGTTACGAGCGAGCGAAGCGAGCGTGCAAAAATTTCGGCCTTTTTTTTTTAAAACAAAAATCAAAGCTTGTGATAGATTTTTCACACAATATTCGGAAAATAATATATTTCCCATTTCCTTTTCTCTTTTTATTTCTTGGTCGTGAAAAATTCAGGGGCAAGAGCCCCCCCCCCCCATCTATACGCCCTTGCCCTTATCCTTTTCATTCCCTCATTTTCCTCCTCTTTCTTTTTACTCTCTTCTCTTTTCTCCTCTCCTTTTCCCTCCTTTTATTTCTTTTTCTTCTCTCCTTTCTTTTTTTTTACCTGGCAGTCCGAGGGGGGAGGGGGTTAACCGGGGGTTTAAACCCCCTATAGTACTACCGCACAGTGGGCCGGGGCGAAACAAAAGTGCGCCAAAAGTCATTTTGGGCAATTTCAGATTTTTAATTTTTGTCATGCCCAGCTGAAAAACAACACTTTGAAGAATACTTCAGCAAAATATTTCATTCCGGCGGAAATGTGCTTATTAGGTTGCTATACCTCATATCGTAAAATGTTACCGTTTGCGAAATGCCGTTTATATGACAACACATTGAAAAAATGAAGGCAATGTCACATGAGGTTTTTTATGCAGGAATCTGAAATGGCTCCCACATAGGCCTAATCCTGAGAATTCTTTTTTTCGTGTGAAAGGGTTCAGTAGATAAAAGATCGACACATTTTAGGAGGTCTATTATAGGATAATTATTCCTCGAAATAGGCTGATAATCCATGTTTGTTTTTTGCATTTACATTAGAAACATTTGGATTTCCGTCTAAATTCTATCAGCATCATTTTCCCCAATGTCTAAGCTTTAAGTGGATACCAAATTTAGCTGCCCGTTTTTATGTTAGAGCCGATTTTACTTGACACATCACCCCCCCCCCCCCCAAAAAAAAAACGGGCATTTTTATACCGCGCTGGAAGACTGCTGGAAGACTGTTTTGAACCGTTTCAAAAAGTTTTGGTGCTCATGGAGACCATGAAGACCACTGAAAGATCCATCAGGAATCGTGAAAGACCTCAGAGATCTTTGAAAGTTTGTTGAAAGACCTTTGAAAGATCAAGCAATGTTCATGCTCTTACAGCGGTCTTTCAGAGGTCTTGCTCTCTGTGGAATGGGGGTTTAATTATGATAATGGCATATCGTGGGTAACAAATTAGTGTACATGGGATATTGTTCTTCTGACCAAACAGCTACCCCACCCCCTCCGTCTTAAAAAAAACATTTACAGTTTTCTACGAGGGAGCGTAGCGAAAGTTATATGTCATTACTGTCCTGTTTTATACATAACAATGTTTTCCCGGCTTTTTGCCAGAAGATATTTATATTTCAATAAATAGAGTAAAATTCCCAAAGCAAAATGCTAAAAATTTGATCAAAATCGGAAAACAAAATAATACCGAAGTTATTGAATTTTAAAGATTTGCATTATTCCGGTGAAACAGTTCAAGGCATGTCTTCGTGAATATTCATGAGGTGGGCTGATGATATCATATTTGTTCTTTTGCATTTTATTGTATGAAATTAGGTTTATTCAAACCATTTCTACCAAGAATTTAAACAATTGGATTGACAACTGATTAAGTGCATTAGTTATTTTTTGCTGCAACTTATTTCATCATAAGGGAGACACATCATTTACACATGTATGAAAAAATGAAATAAATATGATTTCATGTAATAACATAATAAAAATGAATGTGGGGATGTGACATCATCAGCCCACCTAATAAATATTCATGGCGATGTGCATATAACTGTTTTCACAAAATATTGCTAAATTTTAAAAATTCAATTACTTTGTTATTTTGTTATCCGATTTTGATGAAATTTTCAGCATTTTGCTTTGTAAATTTTACTTATTTATTAAGATATAAATATTCTCAACCCGGAGCATCCCTTTAAACTTTGCTTGTATTCACCAAACAGTTTTATGCAGACAGTCAGTTGCAAAAATTTCGGCCACAAAAAAAATGAAATAAATATGATTTCATGTAATAACATAATAAAAATGAATGTGGGGATGTGATATCATCAGCCCACTTAATAAATATTCATGACGGTGTGCATATAACTGTTTTCACAAAATATTGCTAAATTTTAAAAATTCAATTACTTTGTTATTTTGTTATCCGATTTTGATGAAATTTTCAGCATTTTGCGTTGTTAATTTTACTTATTTATTAAGATATAAATATTCTCAACCCGGAGCATCCCTTTAAACATTTTGCTCGTATTCACCAAACAGTTTTATGCAGACAGTCAGTTGCCAAAGTAAAAAATATATATATTGCATTTTATGATATGAAATATCACCTTTCCCCTGATTTTTCCCTTTTTTTATATTAAATGTGAAAGTCTATATCCCCATGTATACTTTTTGTGAAAAAGAGGAAACTTTAAAATGTCATAACTTTCAGTTTCATATAAACTTTCAGTGATTTGCTTCTGTATTATTTCTCTATATGTATTCAAAGAGAAATTTGGTTGAAGTAGACGTCACCTTCAAAATTCAATTTCTCCTAATTTTCCACTGCCTTACTGCTGCTGAATCGAACTTATTAATTCCGGCAGTTCCATAATGATGCCTCTGATATCATTCAGTTTTGGGCAACTGAGTTACGAATCAGGGAAAGGATGATGATGGTGATAAGTGGTGGTTCAGTGCAAAATCGATTTTTTTTTTTAGCTTTGGCGGCAAATTCTCCGAAATGCCTTATAATCCTTTCCTTCAGGCAGTGATTAATGAAACACTGGACATTCACGGACAAATAATTTATACTATACTAGCCAATCAGATGGAAGGATTTCAGTAGCTTATAACAAACAATCACTAGCTTTTGCTCACTATCAATTCATGAAAAGCACAGATGTTATGAGCGCCAGAAAATTGTTATAGTATAAGTGTTTTTAAATCCACGTAAATTTGCCATGGAGGTGATTTCGTCAAAAAATTGTTGCTATTACTATAATGCAAAATAATATAATAATATAACTGTTGTTTTTATTCTTGCGTGTGTGAAGGATTTTTTTTTTTGGGGGGGGGGGAGCCTGATGAATTTTACTGTCATTCCAATTAACAGAAGCTTTCTAAATGTAAATAAGTTGTCGATCTCCAATTTTATTGAACAATGAGTCTTATTAAAATTATGTTGTTTTTGAAAAAGTAAAACGACATTAGACCCCAATTTTACGATTGATTAAATCATCTTCCAAAAAGTATTTTTTTTTTATTATGAGAGATGTATTTCAATGAATTTGAGGAGAGTGGTGCCAATAAATACATGTTTATCATTATTATCATTATTACTATTATTATCATTATTATCATCAATATTGTTATTATTATCATTATCATTAATATTATCATTATTCTTCTTCTTATTATTATTATTATTATTGTTATTATTATTATTATTATTATCATCATCATCATCATCATTATTATCATCATCACCATCCAGTTTTTCCCCATTTGCCTCCTACGCGCTTAAAATGAATTAAATGGTTATTGTTAAAAAGTATACAAACTGCTAAAGAGATTGATATTTCTATAGCTACTGAATAAGTGGTAGAGACGGTAAACGTTTCATCACCGTCTATTTTCCAGTTACTGAATACTTTAGATGGAGATGGTCGGAAACAAAGTATTATTTTATATGACAAGGTGGGGACATGGCAACATATTAGTGATGACATTTTCTCAATTAACTGATAATATTGATATAGAGAAACAAAATAAAATCATCTCTTTTGTTGCACTCTCGTTTCTCCTTTTTCTTTCATATTTTTCACCCTTCTTTCTTAAAAAAAAATTACAGGGGTATTCCCGACCTGCCCCCTGATGCTTTCCATTTTCATTGTTTTTCTTTCAATAGTATTAAACTGCTTTGTTATATCACCAGATATATTTGACGTTTCTTCGAGAGATGTTCTTCTCTTTTCTATCAAAATGTATAGGTCACGTACATCTATTGAATATCATTTTCGACTGAGACTTTTGTGATGAGATTACTCTTTTTAAAACTGCCAATTCTATGAGAGATGAATAGAAGTTATTCTGCCATTTAAATGAATTTTTTTATAATATATCTCTTTCCAACATTTCAGCGTCTGACGACTCGTGAAGAGAAATCACAACGGATTCAAAATTACACTGAGCACATACATGCTTCTCAGTTCACCATTCACTGCCTCATTTGCACTTTCACAGATACTTTTCTGACTTCACAGATTATTGTGCATAGGTCCGTTATCATGATCCATTGATTTGTAAGTGCATTGACTTGGTTTCGTCGAAGATCTTATGACCTGAAAGATGGGTTTTTTCGTCAATATTAGTTGCCTGTCTATTTTAATTCTAGTATTCCGCTTTAAAGTTTAAGCCTTCCAATGGATTATTTCCAATTCGTCTAATGCCAATTCGTCCAATTGGCAACTCGTGTACTACCTATTGGTCTATCATCAGTTCGTCTACTCACCACGTACTGGTCTACTTTCAATTAGTCTAATGCCATTCCGTCTAATAACCAGTTTGGTCCAATAGCCATTTATTCCATATACCATTTGGTCTTATTACACTAAAGTGTTAATTGTGCAAAATGAACGAAAAGAAATTGGGTATTAGACCAACTGGTTATTAGACGAAATGGTAATAGATGAAATGGTGATTAGACAAAGTGATGATTGGACCAAATGGTTATTGGACCAAAAGGTTGTTAGACGAAATGCTGATGGATGGAATGGCATTAGATGATTAGACTAAATTAAGGTTTAAAGTATAAAGTGGTGAGTGGACGAGTTGGCAGTGGACGATTTCAGATGCTTTTCTTTCTGCACGTTTTACTGGTTTTATCCAAGGCGTGTGAAGCCTGTGAAGCATTAACATCCTTATATGAAATAAGAAGTTATATTTTTCTGATTAAGAGACGGAAACAACAAAACAGAATATTGTGCAAAAAACCGATTTCTAATTTGTGATTTTGAACAGAAAAATGATCGTTCATCAATAATTTGTATCAGCAATTAAATATGTAAGATGAAATAATTTGAAAAAAAAGTTTTTTGTTTTACCGTTTTCTCAAAAGTATTTTTTCTCTCCATTATGGAAATTTGACAACCTTTTAGACTTCTTTCGTTTTTGCCCTTTTTTGTTACAATTGAGAAAAATAAACTCTTCTATGCGATTGAATTTTAGTAGGCCTATATGGCCTATTTGCTTTGACAAAAGAGAGAATTAAACACCCCTTCTGATTTCCTTTTTCTTTTTTTCGTTTTCGCTTTGCCAAAACAGAATGCTGGAGATAGCCCATGCAGCTGAGGGCATCTAAAACACTGAGTAAAATTTTACCCAAATATTGGGTAGAAAGGGAACATGCATGTATACTGAGTATTTTTGTTACCCCATATTGGGCTATTTCAACGCAACATTGCTTAAAATGTACAAAATATCTTTTTACCCAACCAACATGCATGTTCCCATTTTACCCAATATTGTGCAAACCTTTTTTAGAGTGCATGATCGACCAAAAAGAAGAAGAAAAAAAGAAGGAAAAATAGAAGAAGAAGAAAGAAGAAGAAGAGGAGTAGAGGAGGAGGAGAAAGAAAGAATATTTGAGCGAGTAAAATAAGGGGATGTGGAGGCTCGGTAAAAATCAAACATTTAGCTCATTTTGTCGAAATTTTGCTCGCGCTTGCATTACCTGTCTGATGAGATGATAATTACATTGTTAGGATATCAGTTTAAGACATTCACTACTTCCATTGTTCTGGCAAGCGGGGGTGCTGAACTCTAAAAACACTGAATATAATTTTATCCAATATTGGGTACAAAGAGAACGTGCATGTTTGTTGTGTGTTTTTACCCCATATTTTGATACTCCAACGCAACATTGCGTAAAATCTACTAAATATTTGGTATCTTTTTACCCAACCAACATGCATGTCCCGATGTGGGGATGAAGCATCACCAAGATTTTTCCAGGGGGTGCTGTGTGTATTATTTTCCATAGGCAGCACCCCCTGGTATTCTGAAAGATGTAGAAAATTTGAGAAATGTAAGGAAATTTACTTTTTGTTTGCTTGTCAAATTTCTTGGGACCAAAACGACCTTCATTTTGGAGTGAAACTTTTTTTTTGGCTTGTCAAATTTTCTTCAGCACCCCACACAGTAAAAACGCTGTTTGAGATCTTATACAACACTGTTTACTATATGAACCTTACAGTATTTGTTTAACCGTTTAAACAATCATGTTTAATTTATTGAAGATTAGATATTAAGAATTAAATTTTGTTGCTTAAGATTTAAACACTTGTTTAAACTGTTTAAACAATTACTGTAAGGTTCATATAGTAAACAGCGTTGTATAAGCCCCCCTCCCCCCCAAAAAAAAAATCGAAAATCGTCACTAGGGCCCTGACTACTTCCTGATTACGCATCTGCTTAATGCTACGTATGGACAGCAAAAGATTTACTTGATGGTGTAGTATCAATTTTCACGTTCCAAATGGGGTACCGCAAGGGTCACGACTCGGTCCGTTCCTCTTCACCACGTATACAAGCAACCTGATCAATCTTGTGCATAGACAAAATCCAAATGTACGGTTGTCATTGCTATACGCTGATGATACACAGCTCTACATTTCTTTTATCCCTGATAAGAATCAACTAAATAGTATCAAGCTCCGGCGTCTCCTAGTCAAAAGGGATGCTCATACAGGTTCTACCTTCGAACTGCTAAAGACTGGAACGAGTTAAACATGATAAACTCATTGGACTCTTTCAAACCCAAAATCACTCGAAAACCTAGAAAATAAGTGACCTGCTTACTCGGTGATCTCACACTCATCAATAAAGTTGGCGGAGTACAGCAAGTCCGCATATGCCGACTTAACCCAAGACAAGACTAGAGAGTAATGTTTCAATCTTGGAAGACTTTTCAAGCTATATCCGTACCTGGATGCTTCATCGTGATCACAAGCTCGTGCTTAATGAAAAGAAAGTTGAATTTCTCATTGTCGGAACATCCACACAAGTTGCAAAACTGGATATTAATCACATAAGAATTGGAGAATCTGAAGTAAAACCAATTAGTACAGTAAGAAACCTTGGTGTTTGGCTAGATACTCGGTTGAATATGGAGACACAGATTATCCAGTATCAGGGGCGGAAATCTCTCCCAAAAGGTAGGGGGGACACAGGGGCGGATCCAGCCTTCGCCAATAGGGGGGGGGGGGGCGGAAATTTGTTTCAGCCATATTTTCCCCGATCGGCAGCTCGAAGATGATTTGTGTTTGTTTCTTTGAAGGGGTAGTCCTCATTAGTCACTTCTTAGCTTTATTTTTATAAATTCATATATAATATCATAATCCTTATTAATATGATGCGAGCGCGAAACGCGAGCTATTTTTTTGGAAATGTTATGTATTTTTTCCTAAAATTCGAACATTCTGGGCAATGTTTGTTATCCTGAAAAGATGTGTATGCAACTTAATAATTACTACAAACGCAAAGCGCGAGCAGAAATGAACTGATGGAAAAGATACCTGTTAAAGACTGCGTGCATTTAGCATTTAACAATCAAATAATGCGAGCGCGATGCGCGAGCTGATTTTTTTTGGTGACATTTTCACCTAAAGAATGGAAATTCTAAGCACTTTTTGTAACTCAAGCAGAATAGGTATATAAGTAGACAATTGATGCGAGCGCAAATCGCGAGCTAAATTTTTTGATAAACTGTCATGAAAAGGGGATTTTAAGTAGTTTGTTGTATAATCAATATTGAAACATACATAACTCGCCAATCAAAACGCCAGCGTGCAGCGCTATCTGATACGTCTTGACAATCAGACCTAAAAAGGGATGTTTTGAAAACTTTATGGAATACACGAAAATAATAGGTACCTGATAAATCAAAATTTGCGAGCAAGCAGCAAATGTTGATAAAATTATTCAGACCATAAAAGTGACATTTTTACTGAGCACTTTTTAAAATTAGTTTGTAAATCACACAAAATAATGAAAGTTCGATTTCCGAGGTGAAATATGTTTTGTATATCGACTTCCAAACTTGATATTTGAGCTCCATATTGAACAAGATATGTAAATCACCTAACAGGTAATGCGAGCGCGAAGCGCGAGCGAAAATTTTATATTTTAATCAACAATTTTAATCAACAATTAATGAAAAATATCAGCATTCAACACGAAAGAGAATATATTATCGAGAATATTGATATGCTTCATGACAGTATTAATGTCTTAACTTGGTTAGATATAGGGAAAATACTTCCAAACGTATTCCCCGATATTGCGATTAAATGACACCAAAAAGCAATCTTCGTCATGCACTAGTCACATAGTGATACCGACTGCAATGCGCTCGCTAGCTTGCCTTTCAAAAGAGTACAATAGACTCAATCGGTCTTGTCTCGCCTATGTTGGTGTGACTAGCATGTCATGAGCGTCGCGATAGAAAAGTGTATATTACATAATTATATGGGTATGAGGGAAAAAGGCGTTTTTACATATTTAAGCAACTTTTATGTTAATGAAACCTCTTGGAATAGTTAGAGGAGGGATTGCTCTGCAGGTCGCAAGCAATAACATTCGGACACCTTAAAACATAGTCCCGCAAGAGCCTGTCGAAGGTATCCCACCCTTATCCGAAGCTTGACTAATAAAATATCTTGCCTTTATGGAGCCCTCAATGTCAGGTGGCAAAATGATGCTTCGGTTAGGTATAAAAACAACTTTTATTTTCTTGAAATTACTTGCAGACGAAAGAGTAGGCTTTTCTCTATCAGCTACATTTAAATAAGTGGGGGCACAGCAAAGCCTACCCTCTCAGGAGGCTGCCCCAAGTCACCCACCCCTCTTTCGTATTTTGCCCATTTCTTGGAAAATTCGTCATTTTGGAGCCACATTAATGAAAAAAGTGTTTCTACTATGTAGTGAAACCATTTTTATCGTTTTAAACCACTTGAAGACAAAAGAGTAGACGTTCTTCTATCTGCTACATATAAAAAATTACTGGAAATTTGAAGCCAACCCTGTCAGTGGGATGCCGAAAACACCTTTCCCTTTTTCCATATTTTGCAAATTTATGGAAAAATCTGCAAAGTTGGAGCCCCCACTGAGGCTAAAGGGTGTTTCTGCTAAAAAGCAATCCATTTTCATTGTCTTAAAACCACTTGGAGACGAAAGAGTTGCCTTTCCTCTATCAGTTACATATAAAGAGGTGCTGGTACAGCAAAGCCTACCACCGTCAGGGGCTCCTGAAATTACCCACCCCTGTTCTGTATTTTACTTTTTTAATAGAAAACCTGCGAATTTGGAGCCCACATTGAGGCAAAAAGATGTTTCTCCTATATAGCAAACCACTTTAATTGTCTTAAACCCCTTGGAGACACAAGAATAGCATTTATTTTATCAGTTGCATATAAAGAAGTGCTGGTATAGCAAAGCCTACCCCCGTCAGGGGCTCCTGAAGTCACCCGGCCCCTTCCCGTATTCTGCCAATTTATGGGAAAATCTGCCACTTTCGAGAATCTGAAGAGGGTAGGCGTCGATGTGCCGGCATCTTTTTATATGTAGCTGATATTAAAAAACCCTTCTTTTTAATTTCCGGGTGGTTTTAAAAAAATAAAAGTGACTTTACTTTACTATCAGAAACGCCCTTTGCCTCAACGGTGACACCAAAATGACGAATTTTCTAATAATTATACAAAATGGACAAACAGGATGGGGTGACTTAATATTCGGCAGCCCCTGAAGAGGGTAGGCGTCGATGTGCCAGCGCTTTTTTATATAAAAAGCCTACTCTTCCATCCCCAAGCCAAGGGGAGTTAAAAGAAATAAAAGTGGTTTTACTTCATAGCAGAAATACCTTTTGGCATCATCTAAACACTGCGAATTTTCCAATAAAGAGGGAAAATAGGCAAAAAGGTGGGGTGACTTCAGCAGCCCCTGAATTGAGTAGCTTCGATGCGCCAGCACATTTTTTGCATGTAGCTGATAGAAGAAAGCCTATTCTTTCATCTTTAAGTTGCTTAAAAAAAATGCATTGGCATCATTATATAGCAGGAATGCTAATTTGCCTGAACGAGGGGGTCAAAAACTGCGAATTATTCAATAAAGTGGGGAAATAGGCAAAAGGGTGGGGGATTCGGCAGCCTCTGTTGGGGGTAGGCTTCGATGTGGCAGCACTTCGTTTATGTAGCAGATAGAAAAAATACTACTTTTTTGCATCCAAGTGATTTTAAGACAAGGAAAGTGTTTGGCTATTTAGGAGAAACATCTTTGTACCTCAATGTGGGCTCCAAATTTGCAGATTTTCTAATGAAAATGTAAAATACGGAAAAGGGGTGGGTGATTTCGGGAGCCCATGACGGGGGTAGGCTTCAATGTGCGAGCGCGTCTTTAAATGAAACTGATGGAGAAAATCATACCTTTTTGTCTCCTAGGAGTTATAAAACAATACAAGTTACTTTTCTGCAAAGCAGAAACGTCGTTTGTCTCATTGGGGCTCCAAACTGGTGAATTTTCCTAGAAATGGGCAAAATATAAAATAGGGGTTGGGTGACTTCAGCTGCCCCCTGAGGGGGTAGGCTTCGATGTGGCAGCACTTCGTTTATGTAGCAGATAGAAAAAATACTACTTTTTTTGCATCCAAGTGATTTCAAGACAAGGAAAGTGTTTGGCTATTTAGGAGAAACATCTTTGTGCCCCAATGTGGGATCCAAATTCGCAGATTTTCTAATAAAAAGGTAAAATACGGAAAGGGGTTTGGTAATTTCGGGAGCCCTTGACGGGGGTGCTGGGCTTTGCTGTACCCACACCTCTTTATATGTAACTGATAGAATAAAATGATACTATCTTGTCTCCAAGTGGATTAAGGCAATGAAAAAGGATTGCTTTTTAGCAGAAACACCCTTTAGCCTCAGTGGGGGCTCCAAATTGACGGATTTTCCTATAAATTGTTAAAATGCGAAATAGGGGTTGGGTGACTTCAGCCGCCACCTGAGGGGGTAAGCTTCAATGTGGCAGCATTTCGTTTTTTGTAGCAGATAGAAAAAATATTCTTTTTTTTTTATCCAAGTGGTTTTAAGACAATGAAAGTGATTTGCTATATAGAAAAAACATCTTTTTGCCTCAGTGTGGGCTCCCAATTCGCAGATTTTCTAATAAAAAGGTAAAATACAGAACAGGGGTGGGTAATTTCAGGAGCCCCTGACTGGGGTAGGCTTTGCTGTACCAGCACCTCTTTATATGTAACTGATAGAGGAAAGGCAACTCTTTCGTCTCCATATGGTTTTAAGACAATGAAAATGGATTGCTTTTTAGCAGAAACACCCTTTAGCCTCAGTGGGGGCTCCAAATTTGCAGATTTTTCCATAAATTTGCAAAATACGGAAAAAGGGGATGGTGTTTTCGGCATCCCACTGACGGGGGTGGCTTCAATTTTCCAGTAATTCTTTATATGTAGCAGATAGAAGAACGTCTACTCTTTTGTCTCCAAGTGGTTTAAAACGATAAAAGTGGTTTCACTACATAGTAGAAACACTTTTTTCATCAATGTGGCTCCAAAATGACGAATTTTCCAAGAAATGGGCAAAATACGAAAAAGGGGGGTGGGTGACTTAGGGCAGCCCCTTGAGAGGGTAGGCTTTGTTGTGCCCTCACTTATTTAAATGTAGCTGATAGAGAAACACATACTCTTTCGTCTGCAAGTGATTTCAAGAAAATAAAAGTTGTTTGTATACCTAACCGAAGCATCATTTTGCCACATTGAGGGCTCCATAAAGGCAAGATATTTTATTAGTCAAGCTTCGGATAAGGGTGGGATACCTTCGACAGGCTCTTGTCTTAACTTGGTTAACTTGTTTTAAGGTGTCCGAATGTAATTGCTTGCGACTTGCAGAGAAATCCCTCCTCTAACTTTTCCAAGAGGTTTCATTAACATATAAGTTGCTTAAATATGTAAAAACGCCTTTTTCCCTCATACCCATATAATTATGTAATATACACTTTTCTATCGCGACGCTCATGACATGCTAGTCACACCAACAAAGGCGAGACAAAGACCGATTGAGTCTATTGTACTCTTTTGAAAGGCAAGCTAGCGAGCGCATTGAAGTCGGTATCACTAGTGTGACTAGTGCATGACGAAGATTGCTTTTTGGTGTCATTTAATCGCAATATCGGGGAATACGTTTGGAAGTATTTTCCCTATATCTAACCAAGTTAAGACATTAATACTGCCATGAAGCATATCAATATTCTCGATAATATATTCTCTTTCGTGTTGAATGCTGATATTTTTCATTAATTGTTGATATTAATGACAAAACAGAAAGATATCAATGCACATGCAAATTTTTGCCTAAAAACATGGAAATTTTGGCATAAATTCTTAAATTTTTCAAAAAATATCAACCGGACTGTCCAAAAAACTATTGCAATCGATTTCTACTGTCTAAATTATTGTGAAATGCGTTTTCATCTAATATTTTTCAATTGTTTGTGCAAAAATGTGAAAATAATTGATTTTCATGAAAAATCCAAGATGGCCGACAAAAATTGGGTCCTCTGGGCCTTTCGTACAGGATATGACCCGGCAGCAACACATTTTCTTGACCACTGATATCATGCCAACATGTTGGGACCATCAAACCTTTTGTACCCGATCAGTTGAATAAACTCCCCCAGCCCCCGGACTATATGTGAATATTAGAAGAGCGATTTGGTATGAGAAGGCCGTGCATGATTAAAGTCAAGGAAAAAAACAAGTAATACCTACTCAAGTGTTATCAATTTGGTGCAGAAGATCTACATTATGATTTAGAAATAATACCCTTTCCATTAGTCCAACATTATAATTCCAATTTTCTTCTCAGAACCTTTCTTATTTAATCTACTGTACCATGGAGGGGCTTTTGGATTTTTGGGCATGGGGGTTTAAGACTAGCCATTTATACCTCCGTCATTTTTACCTCTGCCATTTTTACCTCTGCCATTATTACCTCTGCCATTTTTACCTTTGCCATTTTTACCTTTGCCATTTTTACCTCTGCCATTATTACCTCTGCCATTTTTACCTTTGCCATTTTTACCTTTGCCATTTTTACACCGAGCCAAAAAGTGGAGGTACTAAATTTTCATTTGCACGAGCAAATTATATAATGTTAAGTGAGTTTTGCTGGATTTTACTACTATCTATTAAAAAAAACCTTGCATTTATTTTTTCCTCTTTCGAGACTAAGTTGCATGAAAACATTTTTGATTTCTACCTATTCGACGGATTGTTGAAAAGCAACCATTCGTTTTCCCAAAACGCAGCAGCAGACAATAGGCTAACGGTGAATGCTGTTCGGGCCGGTGAAGGAAAGCCTTTCATTGTTGAGGACTGGAGTCTATGGATATGAGAATGCAATGTTACAATACGGTAATAATTTTGATATCAAATCTCAGACTTCTCTCAGTCCTTTCATCCGTCGCTACGTTTCACAGGGGCGGCAGAATATGTTTGAAGGGGCGGGGGCAGCAGAAAAGGGGTACATCACTTTTAACAATTGAAGGGAGAAAGCCATCATTTTCTTATTTTTCTTTAAATGGGTCGCCCCCCCCCCCCCCATACACACACATTCAACATTTCACCGCCCCTGCCTCGTAATTTTAAGCCTTTTTTTGCAAGTTTTACAAAAAGAATTCGAACATAAAATTCAAGCCAATCATATCAAACTCACCGCGCTCCCACCGCGCATTCACCGGTAGCCCATATATAGTCTGCCGGTTTGTTGGAAATACTCGTTTTTCAATGATCCGTCCAATAGGTGGAAATCAAACATGTTTTCGTGCAACTTTATCTCAACAATGCGTTAATCTCATATGAAAGATGAACAAATTAATATTAAAGTTATGCACTTTGTATTCCGAATACATAGCAATAAAAGCCAGAAAAACTCACTCAAATTCGCAATCGCTCGTGCAAATAGAAATTTGCTAGCACCACTTTCAATTGTTTTAACTCAGTCGTGCGTGCATTATTAATATTAAGATGGGCTTCAGATGACAGAGGGGAAGTGTATCTTTTCATTGATGTACATCTCATGAAGCAGATTTATAATTACACTGATTTCCGGTTTCCTTTTTCTGGGACGCACTGTATGATTGTTACAGCCAGCACTGGTTAGGATATAGGAGAAGAAGAAGAAGAAGAGGAGGAAGAAGAAGAAGAAAAAGAAGAAGAGAAAAGAGGAATAATAATAACATAGGATTTGTATATAGCCATGGGCGGAAATCCCAGGGGGACAGGGGGACGTGTCCCCCCTACCCAAAATACCAAAATAGTAGGGGGACACAACATCAAATGTCCCCCTTCTATTTTCGGTTTTTATGATGGAAAGAAAGAAATTGAAATAAAACATGTATTTTGGACGAGATGAACCTTACTTATTGTTATTGGTTAATAACCTTTTTTTCTTTTTTTTTTGCTTGTCAAATTTTCCGGCCCCTGGTCCCCCTACCTTTGGAGACAGATTTCCGCCCTTGTATATCATAGCGCACGTATCCACCTTGCTAGGCGCTCAAGGCGCCCCTATTACCGTGTTTACACTTAATCGGCAATTTGTTCTGAACCAAATGCCGATGCAGAATCGGCATTTGGATTGCGTTTACACGTTGTTACAGCTCGCGGTTCAGAACCGCGAGCCGATGCAAAAACCTGAAATGATACGCATACCTAATATACGTCATAATAAAGACAACGCTGGATCAGTGCGCTTACAATTACGTCACAATGGTAAAGTAATTGAAATGCGCACAAATTGCCGGTGCAGAATCGGCTTTCTGTTTACACGTAGTAAAAAAGCCGATTCTGCATCGGCTCGCGCGGTTCTGAACCTACTACTTTGGTAGTGCAAATTGCCGGTTCTAAACCGCGAGCCGATTCAAGTTGCTCGCGTTTACACGCTATGAAAAAGCCGATTCAAATGCCGATTAATACCGTGTTTACACTTAATCGGCAATTGGTTCTGAACCAAATGCCGATGCAGAATCGGCATTTGGATTGCGTTTACACGTTCGCACAGCTCGTGGTTCAGAACCGCGAGCCGATGCAAAACCCTGAAATGATACGCATACCTACAATATACGTCATAATAAAGACAACGCTGGATCAGTGCGCTTACAATTACGTCACAATGGTAAAATAATTGAAATGCGCACAAATTGCCGGTGCAGAATCGGCTTTCTGTTTACACGTAGTAAAAAAGCCGATTCTGCATCGGCTCGCGGTTCAGAACCTACTACTTTGGTGGTGCAAATTGCCGGTTCTGAACCGCGAGCCGATTCAAGTTGCTCGCGTTTACACGCTATGAAAAAGCCGATGCTGAATCGGCTCGCGGTTCAGAACCGCGAGCCGATTCAAATGCCGATTAAGTGTATACACGGTATATGTGTAAACACGGTAAATATTACACCGGCTAAGCTAGTCTATATATACCGATTCTGGTGCGCACAGCTTTTTGAGGAATTACTTCCTGCCGGTACCCATTTACCTCACCAGGGTAGGTGTTTCATAAAGCTGTTCGTAAGTTAAGAGCGACTTTAAGAACGACTGGTGATCCTTTCTTCTGGTAAATGATATTCACCATTAAATGTTCATTGGTGATTATTTAGCGCGTAAGAAAGCATTACCAGTCGTTCTTAAAGTCACTCTTAACTTACGAACAGCTTTATGAAACAGCCCCCAGGGTCGAGTGCAACATAGTGTGGATAAAGTTCTAGCTGAAGGAAAACATGCCATGGCTAGGATTCGAACCCACGACCCTCTGTTTGAAAGGCGAGAGTCAGAACCACTAAACCACGGCGCACCCATCCAAGAAGAAGAAGGCAGAAGAAAGTAAAAGGTTTAAAGTTTTCAAAACGGACATGAATTAAAAAGAAGACTCTCCGTGGTCACTCATCTGTACGTTGATTGAACCGGTATTTTATTTATTAATTCAATTAATTTCATTTTCAGGTAGGATGATAACAAACAAGACAAAACACCGTGGAAACATTTCGTGGATAACAGTTTGACTTTGGGCACCAGTTAATTCCCGGCCTGGGGATCACCTAAAAGAATTCGAGCTAGAGGTTCTTCTCATTGGCTGGTGCATGCCTATATATACTGTTCTTAATCAATACACAGACATAATTATATATACGTGAAGATAAATAAGGCGTGATATAATTTCAAATATAATATGCCGTAACATTTCCGAATGAAACAAAAATGTTTGATTGCAGCTACTAACTAATAATGATCCCTAAATACATGTACGAAAATCACTTTCACTTGTGTTATTATGTGATTACAGTCATGCATAATCAAATTAAATTGTTAAACTAATGTGTAGTGGGTAAAATGGCGTTGCCAATTTAAAGAGTGTATATATAATATAAGATATAAGAAAATCAATAAAAACTTTACTGGAATATATCAAAATACCTAAATCGATGTGCACTCGCGCTCTGACACTTTTATTTTCATACCACCCTAATGTATTTCTTTCAAGTTCAATTCAAAATGCACCCCCTCCCCAACCGCGTAGCCAGGATTTCATTTTGGAGGGGGCGGTAAATGCACGCGAAGCGTGCCAACGCTTACAGAGCGCGCGAAGCGCGCTCCCTAGGGGGTGGGTGCAGGGAGGGGGAGTTTCGCGAAGCGCGAAGCTTTTGGTGTTTCATAAATTGAAATGAAAAGGAGTCGTCTCTCTTGTCCTTAGTATCTATATCAGCTCCAATTCAGTTGACTATATTGTGATTTTGAACCTGGTTTTCATGAACCTTGTTTTCAAAAAAGATTGTGAACGCACAAAAAAGGTATACAATGGAGGAAATTAAAATGATAATAACCCCGCGCGAAGTGCGGAAGCTAAAGCGTTTTATCAATTTTTTGCCATGAAAAGGGTCCCGAGAAAAGGATATTCTCAAACATATATTGAATACTTCCTTGGAAAGATCAGATTTGATTACAAACAATTTAGCGACAGTGCATATCTTTAACTCGCAAAACAGAGGAGAAGAAGTGTATATGCCAGGAGGAAGATATTTCTCCCCGCGCAGAGCAACGAAACTCTGAAATTTCAAAGGGCGGATGTTTCATCAAAATAATGCAGATATCTCCAATACCCCATCGGCTCTAATTCAATTAATTTTCTAAAATTATTGAACTTCATTAAAAGGAAAATAGTGCGCAAAAAGTTGAAACTTCTGTGATTTATTGAAATTATATAAAAAGGATGCCTAATTTCTTTGACTTATCCTGAAGCGCTTCATTTTGAATTATAAAGAAACTTAAGAGTCATTCAAAATTTCAAACTGAGGGCGAAAAACAGGACAGGAGATGAATGTACAGGGAAATGACATGAAGTTGAATAGAATTTGATAAAAAATTTTGTACTTTTTTATTTAATACCCTTATACGATACGAATTTTATACCTTCCTCTTTTTGGATTAGGAACCTGTTTGCCCCAAAAATTATGGTTGTTTAGTAATGAGCTGAAAAGCGGGAGAAGTTGACTTTATGGAGGTGACGGCAGAAATTGATATAAAGATTTTACCCGCCCGGAGCCGACCCGACCAGAAGTTGCGCGATCATTAAAAAAAAAAGATAACTTCATATACTTCGGCCTAACCTTACTCTAATTCCATGCCCTAATGTATACATTTGAACTTTAACTGGCAATAAACACATATAGCTGAGGTAGAAAAACAGGGTTAGAGAAAGGGTGGGGGAAACAATGGAGATCTTCAATATTTTCATTTAACCGCGCGCAGCGCGGAAGCAAAATTCATAATCATAAATTTAGAGCAAGCGTGAAGGAGTTTCTCTTTTGAGAAAAAAAAAAGAATAAAAAGAAAAAAAAAAAAAAAGCTACCTTTCTTCCCTTTCCTCCCTTCCCTTTTCCTTTTCTCCTCTCTTTTTTCCCTTCTTTTTTTTCTTTTTGGGGACGTTTTGGGGGGGGGCGACCGCCCCCACCGCCCCCCCCCCCGGCTACGCGCCTGCCCCTCCCCTTCATTGAATATTGTTCACTTTGGCGTTAAAGAAAATCAAAGAATTTGTGGCGAATGGGATGAATAAACTCCTATACTCTTTGTCCATTGATGTTTGCCTCTATTCTTAACATGAAAACCCCGGGGGGGGGGGGCACTCGACCAAAAAAAGTAGTGGGTATGTGCCGCGGGCGAGACAAAAAACGGGGGCCTTGGAGCGGGCTTATTGTAAAAAGGAGGGTCCTCGGAACGGGCTTCGAAACGACAAATGTTTGTGAAAACGGGGGTCCGATCCTTGGAACGGGTCGCCAGCGTGTGATTGCGTATTCATCCCTATGGAACGGGCGCAGGGTGCACTAGCGCAGATGCGATGGTCGGACAGCGCTCTGCGGCCGCTTTTCACCAAAATTGCGGCTCATTGTAGCAGATCAATACGGCTGGAACGTCGTAACGGAAAATATGCGAAGCTTTGGAGCGGATTTCTTTCTTCTTTTTTCTCGATAAGAAGAAAATGCTATGCTTTGGAACGGAAATTTGAGTGTAAAAATGGGGGTCCCCTCCGCGGCACATACCCACTATACATTATATACTGAGTGCCCCCCCCCCCCCCCCCCGGGATGAAAACTCACTAAACAACCATTTAAAAGGGTTTTTTTGCGTACATAACTAGCTTGCGTCAGTGCTCGGCCACCTCAGTTTTCAACGATGTGCGTTGTGTTATCAAGACTCATTGATATATATGGTCAGATTCTAAAGTTATGTAGACAAATTATTTTGGAACAGGGGCGGCGGAAAGTATTTTCGTTTGAGGGGCAAAGCCAAAAAGGGCATTTATATGTAAAAAAATGTGCATTTTGGTGCAAACGGATATTTTCACCATTCCGAGCAGTTTTTGTCATCATGAAAAAGATACATACTAAAAAAAATTAACGCGAGCGCGAGCTGTAATTTTTAATATACTGAACAGAAAAGGATAGTGACTCATGAATTGAATACATATCCCACCAATCGACTAATGCGAGCGCGAAGCCTGAGCTGAAAATTTTTGTGATATTCCAACCTGAAAACTGGACATTCTCAGCATTTTTTGTATAACCAGGAACAAAATGAGTACCTCACTAAACAATAATCGATGCGAGCGCGAAACACGAGCCAAGAATTTGTGATATTCCGACCTGCAAAACTGGATATTCAAAGAATTTTTGTAACCATGAACAGGTTGAGTACCTTAATAAACAATCATTGATGCGATGAGCGCGAAGCGCGAGCAAAGTTTTTTAATTTTCTAACCTAAAATGTATTATGTTTTACTTCATAAAGGTATTTCATTTTGAAAAGAGCAAATTTCATTTATAAAATAAATATTATATTTTGAAAAAGGTACCCTTTTCCTATGGAGAATATATGATGGGGCAAGTGGCCTGCCACACCCCCCCCCCGTCCCGCCACCCCTGTTTTGGAATTTGACGGCGTCACAAGGATTATTGGAATAGCTCATGGTGACATTGTGAAATTGGGATTGTCTCTAGAGTCAATGTTTACTGGCACGTTGGCTGATACGGATGTTAGGTTGGTCTGCTCATTATTCTCACCCCCATCACCCTCTCGATCTCCTCGCCTACAGAACTTCAGCTTATCCCTAAACTCCGTCATTCTGGACCAGACGATGATCGGATTAAAGACCTGGTTCAAGCACAGAATACTGAAGAAAATTCGGTCGAGGGCGATGAACAAAGCTTTGTCATGAACTTGCGGAAACGCCTTCAAGAACTCTGTCACTGTTAGCGGGAGCCAACACAATCCAGTAGTTCCAACGACAAGACTGAATGTCACTATGATCTTCTGGTGTACCTTGAACCTCCGCTGGAGAAAGGTGTCCGACGCTACAATTCCTTTCGACGCCGAAATGATTTTCTGATAGATGATCTTATAAAAGGCTGCAGTTCCAGTTATGGCAATCCAGATTGAAGATGATAAAATCACCTTGGAAATCAGGTACAGACTTTCTCTGAAGAGGTAGCCCATCAGATAAAACATCACATATACACAGGCCCAGCTTACCAAAAATGCTAGGGTCGTTCGACATGGGGTGATGATCTTGCGATTTCCAAAAGGATCAAGATAGAAGATGATGAATCGTTCTACGGCGATGGCAAGGGTGCTGAGAAGTGACATCACCAAGGCCACTCCGAACGTCTGTTGTATAAATGACGTAGAAAAGTCCTGGAATGAAATAACGACAAAATATCAAGTTTAGTACTCATGATAATCCTATATAGTGTCCAGGGGAGGGTTTCATTGTGTTCATGGGCGTCAATCGGTGGGGGACGGGGGGACGTGTCCCCCCCCATGATTTTTTTCAGGGGGGGACACAATATCAAATGTCCCCCCATGTTTTTTTCACAAAAGAAGTGTGACCATCAGGGGAGGGGGGGGGGAATATGTGCATATCTTCTCAATGAAATGAGAGTTGATTCCCCTTAAAAAATATAAAGAAAAAAAAAACAACTGTCATGTAACTTTTCGATGCAATTAACGGTGGGTAAATTCGCATTCAAAAGCAGCGCAGCTAGCCGTCTATGAGCCGTTCCTGTACGTACGACGCCGGGGTACACGCGAGCACCCACATGGAGACCCGCACGTGCGTGGTGGGTTTTTTTTCATGTGGGTAAGCACGGCATGACAGCATAGGCGGATCCAGGGGGGCCCGGCCCCCCCCCCCCCTATTGGCGGAGCAAAAAAAAAGAAAAAAAGGGGAAAGAAAGAAAAAAAGAGAAGAAGAAGTGAAAAGAGAGGAGAAAAAAAGAAAGGGAAACATAAAAGGAGGAAGACGAGTGAATAAGATAAGGGGAAGACTTGGAAAGTAATAATAAAAAATCTTTCATGCCGGGATATAAAATTTTTGCTCGCGCTTCGCGCTCGCATCGCCTCTTAGGTGATTTACATATCTTGCTCAATAAGGAGCTTAAATATCAAATCTTGAAGTCAATATACAAAACATATTTCAGCTCGAAAATTTAACTTTCATTATTTTGTTTGATTTGAAAATTTGATTTTTTTTAAAGTGTTCTGTAAAAAATTTTGTTTTATGGTCTGAATATTAACATTTTCTGCTTGCGCTGCGCGCTCGCAAAATTTGATTTGTAAGGTACCTATTATTTTCCTGTATTCCATAAAGTTATCAAAATATCCCTATTCAGGTCAGATTGTGAAAACGTATCAGCTAGCGCTGCATGCTCGCATTTTGATTGGTGAGTTATGTTTATCTCAATATTAATTCTAAAACAAACTACTTAAAATCCCCATTTGATCACTTTCAGTTTTTTTAGAAATTTCGGCTCGCGATTTCGGCTCGCATTGATTGTTGAAATATATCAACTCATGCATCTTATTCATAATTACAAAAATGCTTTAAATGTCCAGTTTTCAGGCCATAATATTAAGAGATTTCGCGCTCTCATGCTTAGCAAGAGAAATAGGAAGATAGTCATCATTTTCATATGATGACATAATATCCCGGTCCTATGTCAAAACTCTAAGTAATAATAATGAAACTTATCAGCTCTTTTTAACTGTGATCCATATCCACCTCACAATTCTCCCACAAAGTGCTTGAAAAACAGAGCTTAAATTGACCCATTTCAGAGCGGAATATCACATATTTTTAGCTCGCGCTTTGCGCTCGCTTTATTGATTTTCATGATAAGAAATGAATTTAAATTACCCTAATTCTACATGTTCTAGGTCGAAATCTGAAACACGCGTTTATTTAGATACGCAGCTTGTTCTCTATTTTAAATCATTATCCAGTTTCAGATAACAATATAAAAAATTGTCTGCTCGCGCTTTGCGCTCGCATTATTAATGTAGGAAAATTTCCTATTACTAATTTTCATGATTTACAAATCATGAATAGAGTGTCCAGAATTTTTCCGCTCGCGCTTCGCGCTCGCATCAATTGTTTAGTTATATACTTATCCTTTTCACGATTACAAAAAGTGCTTAGAATTTCCATTTTTGAGGTAGAAATGTCAAAATTTCCAGCTCGCGCTTCGCGCTCGCATTATTTGGTAGTATGTAACGTCATCATGGCTAACACGCAGCCATTAACAGATCAGATCAAAGCGTATATCAAAAATAAATAAAACAATTTGTGCTCGCGCTTACATTATTAATGTAGGAAGCCGATTTCCAATTACTCATCATTTTCATGATTTACAAAATATCATATAGAGTGTCCAATTTTTAGGTTTGAATCTCGAATTTTTCAGCTCGCGCTTCGCGCTCGCAGCTTCGTGCTCGCATTAATTATTTAGTTAAATACTTAACCTTTTTCATTCTTCAGGTAAAAATGTCAAAACTTTCAGCTCGCGCTTCGCATTATTTGATAGTTGAAATATGTAACGTCATCATGGCTAACACGCAGCCGTTAACAGATCAGATCAAAGCGTATATCAAAAATAAATAAAACAATTTGAGCTCGCGCTTTGCGCTCGCATTATTAATGTAGGAAGCCGATTTCCAATTACTCATCATTTTCATGATTTACAAAATATGAATAGAGTGTCCAATTTTTAGGTTTGAATCTCGAATTTTTCAGCTCGCGCTTCGCGCTCACATTAATTATTTAGTTATATACTTAACCTTTTTCATTCTTCAGGTAAAAATGTCAAAATTTTCAGCTCGCGCTTCGCATTATTTGATAGTTTAAATATGTAACGTCTTCATGGCTAACAAGCTGCCGGTAACAGATCCTTTTTTATCAGATGAAAACGTATATTAAAAATTTCTGCTCGCGCTTCGCGCTCGCAGCAATTATTTAGTTAGATACACATCTCGTTTAGGATCATAAACATTGCCCAAAATATTTGAATTTTAAAACAAAATACATAAAATAAACAAAAAGCTCACACTTTTTAAATAAGGCTTATGATATTATATATTTAAATATATTACCCCTTCAAAGAAACACACAAAAATTAACTTCGAGCGGCCGATCGGGGAAAATGTGGGTGAAAAAAAATTCCGCCCCCCCCCCCTATTGGCAAAGGCTGGATCCGCCCCTGTGACATACGGTACATGTAGCGGTGGAGTATGACGAAAGTGTAATGGATCTGGAAAGTAAACCTATAAAAGTGACATGCTTGCATGTTGCTATTGTGTCCCCCCATGCTCAAGTTTGGATTGACGCCCATGATTGTGTTGTCCAAAAAGCTGTAAGATCTGACATGCAAATAACTTTCTTGGATTACCATTGGCCAGAGGCGTCGATCCTGAGGGGCAGGGGGGCGATCGCCCCACCAATTAAAATAGTGGGGGGCAAACATATCGTTTTGCCCCCCCAATAATTCCGCATGTGTAAAAAATAAAATAAGATTGTAATGTTACACAGAAATCAGCAAGCGAGATCGAAATACACAACTCGTTCTTTATTTAAAATCATGCTCAAAATGTCCGCTATTCAGATTGGAATATAAAATTTTTCAGCTCGCGCTTCGCGCTCGCATCATTTCTGTAGCAAAAACCCATACTTTTCATGATTAAGAGGTGAATAGAATGTCCCGTTTTCAGTTTTAACTCGCGGTTCGATTTGCAATAATCTTTTGTTGGATAGGCCTATATATCTTGTTCTTAATTAAAAACGTCCATTAAACTCAATTTTTTTTCTGATCAAAATATCAAAATTTTCAGCTCGCGCTTCGCGCTCGCATCTATTGTTTTTTAGATACCCATCTTAATCATTGGTACCAAAAAATGCATAGAATATCAAGCTTACAGGTCAGAATATAAAGAAATTTCACCTCCGGCTCTCGGCACTCGCATTTTCTGTGTAGTGAGATATGTATCCTCATGACAAACAGTCCTAAACAGACACCTTTTTCCTATTATCAGATCAGTATACAAAAAAAAATTCAGCTCGCGCTTCGCGCTCGCATTAATTTGTTGGTGAGATATGTGTCTCTATCTCATGAGTCATATACATATTTATTTATATATATATATATATATATATATATATATATATATATATATATATATATGTGTGTGTGTGTGTGTGTGTGTGTGTGTGTGTGTGTGTGTGTATAGATATATATAGGCATATAAGGGTGTGTGTGTGTGGGTGAGTTTGTTTGTTTTGTGTGATCGAGCGCCTTTGGAAAGTTGATTCATGATTTTGCCTCCCCAATCTGAAAAATGGATCGACGCCCCTGCCATTGGCTGATGAGCACGATTCCTATGGTAACTGTTGTTTTGTAAGCAGAAAATATGTTTTATACAGATCTCCCAAATCCAAGGAAAAATAATTTCATTGTGCACCTTCAAAATTTTTAGGAGAATTGCTTGGGGCGCACCCCCTCTATTTTCCTCTACTGCACATTCAGCACTAAACAAAATAGAATCATCCTTATCCAGTGAAAACTGATCGGCGCCTATATTGATTTTAAGAACCATAGTAGGTGAAGCTGAATTTTTGGCTCACTCGCTTCGCTCCCTCGCAAAATGAAAAACGGAGTGGTTAAAAGTCCCCGATTACTCCCTTTCAGGTAATGTTACTTTGCATTATAACGGCTGAGAAATATATAGTTTTTATTTCAGGTTTGAATCTCTAAACCCTTTCCCCGCGGTGAGTGATATTCGACATCGGTCATTTTCCAACCGAGCAATGGACTGACCACCATGATACCAGATAATAATATTTAACTTATATTCTATTCTCACGACAGGTCAGAATGGAAATTTTACAAAATAGACTCGCGCTCCGCAATTATCTTTCTGCACCATTGTGTTTTTTGTGCCCGTTTTTATGAGGCGCCGAATGTACCAATATTATATAGAACAATTATTTGTTATATAATCATTATTTATTAAATAATAACTATTATTTATATATAATTTACATTTTATTTGTAAATAACTACTATTATATAAAATATCATTTCTAATTATTTATATATAATTCCAAGTAATACTTCATTATTTGTAAATAATAATAGTTCGACATTCCATTACCCAGGTAACAATACAGCGTTGGACCAACGTTGGATCAACGTTGGGAAATTTTTTCCCAACGTTGCCTCAACGTTGGCAGGCCAACGTTGCATCATCGATAGAAGTGCACGCGCATACATCGTCAGACCAACAACATTTCCAACGTTAGTTCAACGTTGTCCAGCAACAATGTTTCAACGTTGTCTGGCAACGTTGATCCAATGTTGGCTAAATAGTCAAATACAACATTGCTACAACGTTGGTAAGCAACGTTGTATCATCGATAGAAGTGCACGTCCATACATCGTCAGACCAACAACATTTCCAACGTCAGTTCAACGTTGTCCACCATCAATGCTCCAACGTTGGTATAATGTCGGCTGAGTCATCAATAACAGCGTTGCTGCAACGTTGATGGGCAACGTTGAAGCAGCGATGGACGTGCACTTGCATACATCGTCAGTCCAACTATGTTTACAACGTTGGTTCAACGCTGTCCAGCAACAATGCTCCAACGTTGTCTGGCAACATTGCTCCAACATTGTTACAACGTTGTCACAACGTTGCTCCAACATTGCTCCAACGTTATTCCAACGTATGGCAGTAATTAACAAAACATTAATTGGTTTCAAGGTGAAGTCCACCATTACAACTCTACACTCGAATCTTTATCATCATATGTCTTATCCTATCCTAAAATCCTACATCCTAATCCTATATCCTATTCCTATCATCCTACACCTATCCACTGTATCCTGTCATTGACTCCTATATATAGAGCAACTTTGCTATACTTGGCAGAATACAGTTAATATCATTTTCCACACTTAACCTTGAATATTTCACTTAGAATAATATGTTTTGATTATATATGATATGGTAATGGAGCCACATACTTTTCTGAAACTTTTCATGGTGGAAATATTGAATAAACATAAATACTCTAATTATTATAGCAATATTACCTAAAATTTTGGTCATTTACTGATGTAATGAATATTCATGAGTGCATAATCATTGTCCAGATGAGGCAGGTATGGCAGCGTTGGTCCAATGTTGGTCCAACGTTGGGTGACGTTGATCCAACGTTGGTATAATGTTGGTCCAATGTTGATGGAAAGTTGATTCAACTTTAGTCCAATGTTAGTCCAACGTTGGCGTAAACGTTGATTCAATGTTTGTCTAATATCGGTTAAATGTTGTTGTAACGTTGATTCTTTGTTGGTCTAATTCTAAACAAATCCAACGATGCGCCATCTCCATCAAACAGTTTTCAACACTGTGCCATCATCATCTGTAATCTGTTCATGATTCTATCAAAAAACATTACAACTATTATTACAGCTATTCATTTCTTTTCATTCTTTCTGTTACAAGTCTCTTCACATAATTAAGAGAAATCAAGATAATTACGTGTGATATTTATTGAGGCCTTTGTAGCATTCAAACTTTTTTGACATCCTCTTTTTCTCAAACAAGACTAATACCAAAAAAACATATGCATATGTAATAAAAATTAAGATGTATTACATTTTCTTGCGAGTTGCAATCTCTGTTTCTGTCTACAATTGTTTAATGACTCGGTATGCAATGCCAATTGCAACGTCAGTAATCATCACAAAAACTCACATGTGTAATTGCAGTCTCTCAGTATTTACAAAATCAAAAAAGGAGGTCGCGTAACTTGGCCTCACTCAGAGTAACGTAGCTACTGCCTACTGTAACTAAAGAGTGCCTCTTTTTGATTAAGATAGAAGTCAACTGATATCTCAATATGCATGGCCATGGCCTAGTCTCGCTCGTGCCATAACTATTAAATGATATTTCAGCGTCAAGTGTAGCATGCCTCACATAGCAACTACAGGTTTGACTGCAGTTGGAAAACACTCGGTCCAGGCTAGGCCAGGCAGGACCGACCAAGTCAATTCAAGGCAGCGTATAATAAATAAGGCAGGAATGCCAGGTAGCAAGTCATTTGGGTGATTTCAAGTACGGTGTACGGTGTTGAGAGCGTGAAAGGGCTGCTGAACTGAGCTCCAACACCAAGCGTAATATTATTTTTCATTGAAATGTATTAAAACTCTAATGATTTGCTCTCATCTTAAATGTAAAAGATAATTTTACGGAGATGGTTCGTCGTGTTCGCCCCCTGTTCGTAATTAAGCTACAGTTCATCAACACCAACACTGAACTTTAAATCACGATTCTCCCAATCCCTGGGGTACGTCGGTGTTGCTGAATGGGGAAATTGCTTGTAGATCATCAACACCATGCAGCCACAGTGCAGTGTTGGGTTCAGCAGATGACAATCAACACCAGCCTTCAACACAAACTGCCGGAAATACACCATATTTTCCGAGGTCAATCTTAACACCAGCCTGATTCAAGTACGGTGTTGTCACAACACCAACACTAACCCAGGGAGCTCCGGCCCGCTCAGCAAAATGGCCGTTCGAGACCGGTACCGAGGGTGTAGGGCGCATGCGCGAATTTGACAAAGTCTATATCATAGAGATGTATACTAATGCACTAGTGCTATTAGTCTCGGTCTCAATCGGCCATTTTGTTTTGAATTCTGAAAGAGGAGAGCTACCGCGACAGAACTTTTCGTTTTTTTAGGTTCCAGTCTGTGCCTCGATGTCGGGAAGCTGCCACTCGTTAGACCTTCATCCATATAATCGTGGTAAGTGCTTAATTTCTGTTTTAACTATTTATTCGGATAATTATTTAGACCATACTTCACGCTACTACCGTGGGTATGGTGAATTACACGGTAAGCCCCTGGGCTCCGGCCCGCGCAGCGGGCCGGAGCTCCCTGGGTTACACTCACACGTATTGCCAGGTTAGTATTAGTATACTAACCTCGCACCACGAACCGCGTTTGGCAGTGGATTTCTTACTAGTGGGTCGCACGTGCTGGGATCTCACTTCTTGGGTCCACAACACACGACTTCTATGGCTTGATTTTTCTGTGCGCGGCGGCATGTAATGAACCCTTGGGTGCCTGGGTTACACCAACACTTACCCAGAGAGCTCCGGCCCGCGTAGCGGGCCGGAGCCCAGACGCTCAGTGTGCAATCGGGCATTCAGACGAGAGTTCCGTGAAGTTTGGTCTAAATCATTTTCATAATAAATAATTAAAACAGAAATTAAGCACTTACCACGATTGTATGGATGATAGTCTAACGAGTGGCAGTTTCCTGACATCGAGGCACAGACTGGAACCTCAAAAAACGATAAGTTCTGTCGCGGTAGCTCTCCTCTTTCAGAATTCAACACAAAATGGCCGATCGAGACCGAGGCTAGTATAGCACTAGCGCATATACTTTGTCAAATTCGCGCATGCGCCCTACACCCTCTCGAACGGCCATTTTGCTATGAATTCTGAAAGAAGGAGAGCCACCGCGACAGAACTTATCGTTTTTTGAGGTTCCAGTCTGTGCCTCGATGTCAGGAAACTGCCACTCGTTAGACTATCATCCATACAATCGTGGTAAGTGCTTAATTTCTGTTTTAATTATTTATTATGAAAATGATTTAGACCAAACTTCACGGAACTCTCGTCTGAATGCCCGATTGCACACTGAGCTCTCTGGGTTACACCAACACCAGATTTCAACACTGTACTTGAATTTTGAAAATCATCCAATGACTGTTGCCTTGCCATTGGTATCGCATACTCGTTCCCACTCACACGTATTGCGAGGTTAGTATTAGTCACTCACACAAGCTAATTACGAGGTTAGTTAGTATGTTATACTGTGCAGTGACTGGTGTTAAAGGGGAAGTTCACCCTGACAAAAAGTTTATTGTAAAAATAGCAGAAGAAATAATAAAAAATATTGCCGAAGGTTTGAGAAAAATTCATCAAATAATTAAAAAGTTATTAGAATTTCAATTATTTGATTTGTGACGTCATATGCGAGCAGCATTCCTACATAGCGAATGGTAAAAAATCAATGAAATGTCATTTTCTCAGAAAATTGGAAATGGTTTTTACTGTATCTTTTGTATATCAATAGACAAATCATTTCACACCCGATCATGAATAGAAAACAAAATTAAGTCATCATGAACCATATAAAATTTGAAATTCATGCATTTTATATTACATAACACATGGGGCAGCTGCTCGTTTATGACGTCACAAATCCAAAACTTTGAACTCTAATAACTTTCTTATTCTTTAACGGATTTTCCTCAAACCTTCACCAATATTTTTTACTATTTTTTCTGCTATTTTTACAACAAAGTTTTTTTCAGGGTGAACTTCCCCTTTAAGTACTACTTTACTACTACTTACGGTACACGAATATACTAGCGTCGGACTGCGCCAGTATGATTTACTGTTTAATTGTGCCACCACAAGTGGCTTACCATACATGTATGCGATGACTCTGCCACGGCCAATAAATGTCTCAACACCTACTTAAATCGTCTGTAGTTTTCCCTTTATTTACTGGCGTGGTGGCAGCGGTGGGATCAGAATTCCGCGGCTAACTTTCGCTACCAGGATCAAAGAATCCGGATTGCGGGGAATCTTGCTCGAAAACTTGGGGACAGGCGCTCACCAGGACTAAATTTGGTGTGATAGTTTGGGTAGGCATACAGAGTTGAGTATTTATAAAGCGTACGTAGTCCCATATATAGTATGTACTGTACTGCAATGCGCGCCGCATCGACGAAGCGATGCACGGTCGTGGCGGGGCCCACCCGCGTCGGGCTCGCATCTATACAGAGATGTGTAGCCGTCGCTGAGGCACCTCAGCGTAGGTGTCCTCCTGCTGTAGAGCATGAGTCTATCGTGACTCGTAATAAATCTAAGAATGACACCCCATTTTTCCCTGCCAGTGTTCGGGGAACCTCCGAACAGTTGACAGTGGAATTGCATAGTGGTTCTCCTTTGAATTTGATAAGTGAGTCTACTGCTGATTTCTTTGGCCTTGAAGTTGTAATCGATTCGTTTGGTTACAGTGACTATGTTGACCCCGAAGTGTCGTTTGCCTTACCATCTGGCATTGTTGGCATTACATCTTTTTCTCTTTTCCATGATGGATGTGAGTTGTATTATGATGGTTTCGTGGTTGAAGATGGTGTGGTGAACTTTGACGTGATGGCTGGGGCTCCCTTTATGGAGAAGAATGATGTTTCCATTCGACCTTCTAAACACCAAATCATGTTTGGGGACTACCATACTTTTTCTTACATGTCACCATCTGATCAATTCCCCCAATCTAGTCCCACTAGTATGAATGAGCTGGATTGTGCAGTGGGTATGATAATGCAAGGATCTGAGAATGAGTGCAAACGCACTAATCCTGGATTTGACAGTGAGTGTAAACACACACTCCCACTAAATGAATGTTCTCAAGTATACAGAGAGATCATGGATGTTGGGTGTAATGTTTGGTTGAATGAGACTGAAGCTGAGCATCCACACATTCACAAGTCCAATGACATTAATAACATACACAGTGAGGTCATTGATATTGAGTGTAGTGTAGAGGTGAATGAGACTGAAGCTGACCATCCACACATTCACAAGTCCATTGACAATAATAACATGCACAGTGAGATCGGATTGATGACCAGTGTGGAGACTGAAAGCACACGTATTATGACTGAGTATAATGTTGGTAACACAGACTTGGGATTTGCGTTGCCACTACGTGGGTTGAAGATGGATGGTGAGATTCATGAGACCTTGAGTGAAAGTGTTGAGAAAGTCACACAATCCGAAAGCTGTAAGCCTGCTGTGAGTACTGATAATAGCTGTGACCGTGCTAAGCCATGCATAAGCACAGTAGGTGAAGTTGGGACACATTACAATTGTCAAGTAAAACATGAACATGAAATTAGTTGCGACAGTGACCTATCGTGTGTAAAGGTTGTAGGTGAAATTAGGCTACATAACAACAATCAGGTAAAGTACGAATATACACAATTTGATAGTGTTCCTGATACTGAGCTTAGCTCTGTTGTTCCCAACACTGAGCCTAGCTCTGGTGTTTCTGATACTGAGCCTAGCTCTGGTGTTCCTGATACTGAGCTTAGCTCTGTTGTTCCTGATACTGAGCCTAGCTCTGGTGTTCCTGATACTGAGCCTAGCTCTGTTGTTCCTGATACTGAGCCTAGCTCTGGTGTTCCTGATACTGAGCCTGGCTCTGCATCTGGTGTTCCTGGTACTGAGCCTAGCTCTGGCATTCCTGATACTGAGCTTAGCTCTGTTCCTGATACTGAGCCTAGCTCTGGTGTTCCTGATACTGAGCCTAGCTCTGACATTCCTGATACTGAGCTTAGCTCTGTTGTTCCCGACACTGAGCCTAGCTCTGGTGTTCTTGATACTGAGCCTAGCTCTGGTGTTCCCGGTACTGAGCATAGCTCTGGCATTCCCGGTAATGAGCCTAGCTTTGGCATTCCTGATACTGAGCCTAGCTCTAATACTAAGCCTTCCCATAGTGTCTTGGTAATGAGCCTTACGTTAGCTCTCTTGTGTCTTGTAATGAACATAGCTCTAGTGGTAGTATGCTCTCCTTTCATTGCTACTCATATTTCGGAAGCTGAACCTAGCCTTGCTGTTGCAGGTTATGTACACAATGCTGACTTCACTTCAATAGAGCATTGCGCCGGCATTCGATCGCTTTCACATGACCTTTATTCTCCTTTCGCTACAGTGGAGAACGGTATTCGCGAAATCCACGATCTTCTTGAAAACCGAACCGCTGACTACCTGTCGGACGTAGAGTACATCGATGAGAGTACCCGTAGTACAGATCGTTGTTATTTCGGTTTCGTTCTTTGTACACGTGATCATGATATCGATGAGAGTACCCGTAGTACAGATCGTTGTCATTTCGGTTTCTTTCTTTGTACACGTGATCATGATATGCCCAGGCATGTACGTGATGTCCGCAACACAGATCGTTTTCGGCATTTCGGCTTTGTTCGTTATACACGTGATCATGATATGCCCAGGCATGTTTGTAGTGTCCGCAACACAGATCGTTTTCGGCATTTCGGCTTCGTTCGTTGTACACGTGATATGCCCAGGCATGTTTGTGGTGTCCGCGAAACAGATCGTTTTCGTCATTTCGGCTTTGTTTGTTGTACACGTGATATGCCCAGGCATGACGCTTACCTTGATATTGTGCTGTGTTTCTCTCTCACCGACAGTTACCATTTCTTTACAAGTATCTTACCTTGTGAGGTATTCTATGTATGCACAGCTCACATGCCTTCCGTAGCTATTACCATCTGGTCACCCTACATGGTCTGTATAGCTTATAGTGCAAAAGACAAGGATTTGGCACCCTACCTTAGTCCCATGATGTCTACCCTCCTTCGGAATCCTCCTGATCGATTGATATTGCCTGTTGTCCATCATGCTACTGATTCTGATGTGATTTTGCTGCTATCTTACCTGTGTGGCTACATCAGTTCTGGTAACCAGTCCTCTGCATATTATGTCATGACTAGTCTTCCCCCCTCACGGCTCTTTGAGGACAGAAAAGCGGCCCACAGTAGCACACCCTTACTCCATGTTCATGGAAGTTCGTCACGCGCCGTCTTTCCGGTGGCCGACCCAGTCCGTACCCCTGCTGTTGTTGATCAGCCCTTGAGGATCCAACCCCCCGTTGGATCTTGGCCTAGATGCGTCGAGACCATTGAACACCAGGATTGGCTTCTCTGGACTTGTGGACCTCGCCCACCATCGCCCTTTTCTGATCGAACTCGCATGATCCTCAATTTCCATGATGGACCTCGCATGATTCCCTACCCCCCTGATGGAACTCACTTTTCTGGTCCCAGTGTGGTTGTCATGCGACCTTGGCCTTCTGGACTCTTTCAGGCTCATACAGTGATGTCATCACATGCTACAACAGTTTCTGCTGCTTTCTGATAACTGCCCTGTGTGCTTAAAGTTTCTGCGCGCTTCGGCATTCACGGTGGCCCCCCCCCCCCCCCCCATGGTCATATCTGCAGTAGTGACATTTAGGTTTAAAGAGTGTGTACATTTTACCACTGTTGTTGTATCATGTTTTTTTATTATTCATTTCCTATATTGTTACTCATGTTTTGCTTTGTGATACAGGTATGATTTGGCTATTTTTGTACTTCCTTAATATACGCCCCTTTTTTATCTACAAATTTATACAAGTATTGGGTTGCAGTTGGATTTAAATTTTTATGGTTTTACCAGAACACAAATATAAATGTGTTACTACACAGATTGGGTGCGGAACATTGGTTACGTTTTGTATTAATGCATGCTATAGTTTTTGAGTAATATTTTTGATGTCATGTGTGCATACATTTCGGCCGTTTCAGATTGTTAGTAGTGTACTGACCAAATTTGGAAACATGCCTTATTTTCTGAGTTTTTTATGTTCAGTAGTAACTACACATGACTTATCTCATTTGTTCACATTTTTAAAAAAATTGTTTATATGGTAGTGATTAAAGAGTGCTCTTGTGGTATTATTTATACCTTTGCTTTGTTGGATATAAGTGGCATGTAGGCATGCTGTTGTACATTATGTACATAATTTTAACGGACAGTGAATTTTATTTTATCGTTCTAAGCATGTTGCATTTTACTTGTAAAGTAAGCAAGGGTAATTGGGATTAGTGCATTGTTGTAATATATTTTGAGGTTTGCTATCAACGACTCGTATAGTGGAATTGTTACATGTTCTTCATCCACGCTATACGTATATGGCTATTATTTGAGGTCTGTTATTAATGACTTGTATAGTGGAATGCTTTATGTCCTTCATACATGCTTTACTTATATATTGCCTATTATTGGAGGTGTGGATTTGATCCTTATCATTTGCACATTCATATTTAGATTGAAATAATTATGGCCAGTTTTGGTGTACCAATTGTTTAGTTGTTACCTTACGTATGTTACCCTGTTACTTAAATATTTTTGTTGGTGTTCTTGCGTTTTGAATATTATTTCATACAGTCAAATTGAATATGCTTGGTTTTGGATCTGTTAAAGAAAAAGAGAGAAATGAAAGAAACATAATCACGCCAGTATGATTTACTGTTTAATTGTGCCACCACAAGTGGCTTACCATACATGTATGCGATGACTCTGCCACGGCCAATAAATGTCTCAACACCTACTTAAATCGTCTGTAGTTTTCCCTTTATTTACTGGCGCTGTACGCACACAGAAGCTGACTCCGTGATCTTTCGGAGGGGATCAATGGTTGCAGTTACCGATTATCTGCAAGTGCAAAGAAAATTCAACTGTAGATTGTAGGTCCTAAATATACAGCTTATAAGTACTGTTCCAGATCACTAGATATTCTGGAATTTACTTATCTATATCCACTATCCAGTCCAAATTCTGCCAGATTCTTCAAGTTCAAAATTGAAGGAAGCAGACTACACAGACATGACAGAAGGAGTCCGACGTCGCGACTAATTCTGCGCATCAGAATAGTATGGTATTTTTAAATAGGCACATTTGATGCTTGTATTTCCTTCTTCAATTTCTTCTAGTTATGTGACGGTAGGCCTATGACATATCTCGTACTTACTGTGAAAGGCCTTGCCAGCTGCAAAGGATCGACGAGGGCGTTTCTGGAAATTCTGGTCTTGAACTACATTTTTTTTCTTGTTTTTCTTCTTTATTTTCTATATTAATCGACACATTTGCATCCCCAGGTGCATGCCTCTCTATTCTACCCCATCTTTATTTTTGTTTTCCCCTTAGACTTAGTTTTAGTTCCTCTTTCCCTTCCCATTATTTTCCTTCTCTCTCGATTTCTTTTCCCCTTATTGCTGGGGGATACCAAGGGTGACATGGATAGACAAGCAAACTTACTTGATCGACCCCCCCCCCCTTGGCCCCATTGGAAATTATGCCAGTAGTCTTGTCTTGTCTTGGGTTAAGTCGGCATATGCAGACTTGCTGTACTCCGCCAACTTTATCAATATTATCAATTCTCCAATGAACCAGTTTCTAACGTTCTCAACACTGTGTATATTATGCCGGGATATTATGTTGACTGTCAAACAAATATCCAACAAACTATAGTTTCCAACATTGTGTCAATGTTAACTGTCCAATAAACTATTCCAATTACGCTGTCCACGTTGTGCCATTGTCCGTTGTTCAACAACTCTCCATCAAACTAGTTTCCAACTTTGTCAACGTTGTGCCATTGTCGATTGTCCAACAAATCTCCAAGAAAATAGTTTCCAACGTTGTTCCTTTGTCGGTTGTTCAGCAACTCTCCATCGAACTAGTTTCCGACGTAGTCAACGCTGTGCCTTTGTTGGCTGTTCAACACCTATCCAATCAAACACGCGTTTCCAACGTTGTGACGTTGTTGGCTGTCCAACAAATCTCCAACACACTAGTTTCCAATGTTGTGCCATTGTCTGTTGTTCAACAACTTTCCAACGTTGCCAACGTTGTGTCATCGTCGACTATCCTACTGATCTCCAATCTACCAGTTTCCAACGTTGTGCCAGTGTCAGTTGTTCAACAACTTTCCATCTAACTAGTTTCCAGCTTTATCAACGTTGTGTCATTGTATACTATCTAACTAATCTCCAATCTACCAGTTTCCAACGTTGTGCCATCGTCGACTATCCAACAAATCTCCATCGAACTAGTTTCTAGCTTTGACAATTAACGTTGTGCCATAGTTGGTTGTTCAACAACTTTCCATCGAACTAGTTTCCAACGTTGCCAACCTTGTGTCATCGTTGACTATCCAACTAATCTCCAACCTACTAATTTCCATCGTTGTGCCATTGTCGACTGTCCAACAACTCTCCAACTAACAAGTTTCCAACGTTGCCAACGTCGTGTCATTGTTGATTGTTCAACAACTTTCCAGCGAACTAGTTTCCAACGTTGCCAACGTTGTGTCTTTGCTGGCTGTCAACAACTATCCAATCAAACGTGTCTCCAACGTTGTGACATTGTCGACTGTCCAACAACTCTCCAACTTACTAGTCTCCAACGTTGTGCCATTGTCGACCGTCCAACAAATCTCCAACAAACTAGTTTCCAACTTTGTCAACGTTGTGCCATTGTCGGTTGTTCAACAACTTTCCAGCGAACTAGTTTCCAACGTTGCCAACGTTGTGCCTTTGCTGGCTGTTCAACAACTATCCAATCAAACGTGTTTCCAACGTTGTGACATTGTCGACTGTCCAACAACTCTCCGACTAACAAGTTTCCAACGTTGCCAACGTCGTGTCATTGTTGATTGTCCATCATCTTTCCATCAAACTAGTTTCCAACGTCGATTCAACGTTAATCCATCAAGTTTTCCCAACGTCCAACGACTTTCAAGTTTCCAACGTGGAGCCAACGTTGGCTTGTTACCTGGGTATTTATAAATAATGATTATTTGTTTTTCATTATTTATAAATAATGATCATTTGTTTTTCATTATTTATAAATAATGATTATTTGTTTTTCATTATTTATAAATAATGATTATTTGTTTTTCATTATTTATAAATAATGATTATTTGTTTTTCATTATTTACAAATAATGATTATTTGTTTTTCATTATTTATAAATAATGATTATTTGTTTTTCATTATTTATAAATAATTTGTTGAGTTTTCCATTATTTATAAATAATGATTATTTGTTAAATAATGAAAACGTCTACTTCATTATTTATAAATAATTTTTTCGAGTGCACCATTATTCTCATTATTTATAAATAATCATTATTTAATGTTCGAGTTTTCCATTATTTATAAATAAAGATTATTTGTTAAATAATGAAATATCTACTTCATTATTTATAAATAATAATTTTGTTTCAATATCCCATTATTTATAAACAATTTTTACAGTTTGCCATTATATACAAATAATCATTATATATATACAAATAACCATTATTTATTAAATAATGCCATTATTTATTAAATAATGCCATTATTTATTAAATAATGGAAAACTCGCTATAACATGCAAATGTGGGACCGCCCATGATATGAATATTCATGATGCGATTTCCTTTTTCGTGATTTTTCTTCACAAATTTTTGTCCATTTCCTCTTCATAATGACATTTCTTGAAGCAATTTTCTAGGGATATGGTCTGATTGTAATATTCTTCATTTTCTATATAACTTCGTCTTCGTACAAATATCAAAAAGTGTAATTTTATACGATTTTTTCCTACAGTTCACAATCCCCATAGGCGCGCGTGTACGGTAGGGACAACCGGTGAATCGACGGAGTGCTCTTCATCGAAATACTACGTTGGTTGGTCCCCGGAAGTGGCGGGCGGAATTTAGCCCGAATCCTCGATGGAAGTCGATCAAGTGCATATGAGCTGAGAGAGTGAAATATCAGTGTACTTGTACAGGCCCTTCTACTTTTTATAAATATTTCTTGTTGCTTTTTTTGTTAAGTTAATTTTTCCTGGTGTAGAGATAAGTTTCAGTTCTAATAATGCACTTCAAATACATTTTGGAGTGTCTGTTTGAGGCGTTTGGGGCGATTTCACCCTGGCCCCAAAATGCTCGCAACGACAATACGGGGGCATGATGACCCCTAAATTTTAAAAAACTTATTTTTCTATTGAAAATTATCACAAAATTCACCAAAAGTGTGCACGAAAGCCTTCGTATTTCACTTTTAAAACTCCAAAAAGTGCCCAAATGACAAGCTTGGTCGCTTCGCTGTGTCGCTTTCAACTTGAGAACGTTTACGCGTCTGCTCCCGGCCCCCCCCCCCTCTTCCGAAAGAAATTCTGTATACGGCCATGCTCTAAAGAGCCTGGCACATTGATTTATGTATACTTTCATTTTCATTATTTTTATCTCATTATCAACATGGCCTTACGCATAATTTTTTCCAGGGGGGCCGGGGCCGGAGCATGACGCGCGTAAACTTTCTCAAAAAAATCTTGAAAGCGAGACAGCCACGGGACCAAGCCCAAATGACAAGCTTTGTCGCTTCGCTGTCTCGCTTTCAACTTGAGAACGTTTACACGCGTCTGCCCCCACCCCCCGAAAGAAATTCTGTGAACGGCCATGCTCAAAAGAGCATATGGCACATTGATTTATATGTACTTTTCATTTTCATTATTTTTATCACATTATCATCATGGCCTTACACAGAATTTTTACCGGGGGGGGGGGGGGGGAGCAGCTAGGACGCGCGTAAAGTTTCTCAAAAAAATCTTGAAAGCGAGACAGCGACGCGACCAAGCTCAAATGACAAGCTTGGTCGCTTCGCTTTCTCAAGATTTTTATGAGAAAGTTTACGCGCGTCCTGCTCTCCCCACCCCCCCCCCCCCCCGGAAAAAATTCTGCGTAAGGCCATGATAATGAGATAAAAATAATGAAAATGAAGTATACATAAATCAATGTGCCAGGCTCTTTAGAGCATGGCCGTATACAGAATTTCTTTCGGAGGAGGGGGGGGGGGGGGAAGCAGACGCGTAAACTTTCTCAAGTTGAAAGCGACACAGCGAAGCGACCAAGCTTGTCATTTGGGCACTTTTTGGAGTTTTAAAAGTGAAATACGAAGGCTTTCGTGCACACTTTTGGTGAATTTTGTGATAATTTTCAATAGAAAAATAAGTTTTTAAAAAATTAGGGGTCATTGATCATGCCCCCTTATTGTCGTTGCGAGCATTTTGGGGCCAGGGTGAAATCGCCCCAAACGCCTCAAACAGACACTCCAAAATGTATTTGAAGTGCATTATTAGAACTGAAACTTATCTCTACACCAGGAAAAATTAACTTAACAAAAAAAGCAACAAGAAATATTTATAAAAAGTAGAAGGGCCTGTACAAGTACACTGATATTTCACTCTCTCAGCTCATATGCACTTGATCGACTTCCATCGAGGATTCGGGCTAAATTCCGCCCGCCACTTCCGGGGACCAACCAACGTAGTATTTCGATGAAGAGCACTCCGTCGATTCACCGGTTGTCCCTACCGTACACGCGCGCCTATGGGGATTTTGAACTGTAGGAAAAATCGTATAAAATTACACTTTTTGATATTTGTACGAAGACGAAGTTATATAGAAAATGAAGAATATTACAATCAGACCATATCCCTAGAAAATTGCTTCAAGAAATGTCATTATGAAGAGGAAATGGACAAAAATTTGTGAAGAAAAATCACGAAAAAGGAAATCGCATCATGAATATTCATATCATGGGCGGTCCCACATTTGCATGTTATAGCGAGTTTTCCATTATTTAATAAATAATGGCATTATTTAATAAATAATGGCATTATTTAATAAATAATGGTTATTTGTATATATATAATGATTATTTGTATATAATGGCAAACTGTAAAAATTGTTTATAAATAATGATTATTTATAAATAATGGGATATTGAAACAAAATTATTATTTATAAATAATGAAGTAGATATTTCATTATTTAACAAATAATCTTTATTTATAAATAATGGAAAACTCGAACATTAAATAATGATTATTTATAAATAATGAGAATAATGGTGCACTCGAAAAAATTATTTATAAATAATGAAGTAGACGTTTTCATTATTTAACAAATAATCATTATTTATAAATAATGGAAAACTCAACAAATTATTTATAAATAATGAAAAACAAATAATCATTATTTATAAATAATGAAAAACAAATAATCATTATTTGTAAATAATGAAAAACAAATAATCATTATTTATAAATAATGAAAAACAAATAATCATTATTTATAAATAATGAAAAACAAATAATCATTATTTATAAATAATGAAAAACAAATGATCATTATTTATAGATAATGAAAAACAAATAATCATTATTTATAAATAATGGAATGTCGAACTATTATTATTTACAAATAATGAAGTATTACTTGGAATTATATATAAATAATTAGAAATGATATTTTATATAATAGTAGTTATTTACAAATAAAATGTAAATTATATATAAATAATAGTTATTATTTAATAAATAATGATTATATAACAAATAATTGTTCTATATAATATTGGTACATTCGGCGCCTCATACGTTTCGCCTCCGTTAAACCAAATAATTATTGCATTGCTTGAATAAAATTTGACACAGGGCCTGTCGTTTTCTGATTTTCCGACATGATAAAAAAATTACGTTTACTTTTTTATGCGATTTTTTGTTTAAAGGCGCCGTCAATACGCTAAAACGCACCCCTCCCCCATTTACCGAAACCTGGATACGCCAATATGCTTCAATGTTTGATGTTTTCCTTGATATATACATTTTTTTAATATATGTGTATGTATCATAAAATATATTTATTTATGTATGACATACATTTTGTAATATTATATGAAATGAATATTACAACAGTTCAAATTATGAAACAGTTACTAAACTGCGTTCAATCTCTCAACAATGCATATTTCCTTTCTTATTAGCGGTGCGTACGTGTACTTACCAATTGAGTAAGATATTTGATATAAGTAATCACAATACAAATAGATGCGACGAAATCACAGAAGGACAGATGAAAGATGAAAATATTTTTGATTTTGCGTAAAGTTTTGAAGCTCAATATGGCACCCATTGAAAGGAGGTTCAAAATCACGCCCAAAACTGACATGAAAAGTGGAATTACCCACGCTAATGTATCCACGATGGCCATATAGGTATGGGCTTCTAAGCTTACTTTGTATCCAGATGAAGGTGTTCGAGAATTTTTTTATTTCATATAAACAGTTGAGAACGAAGAAGCTGGTCATAGATCACCAAGATTTTGCGTATATACTGAATCAATATGAAGACTAGATTAAGTTTATACATGTAGAGAAATTGAAAAAAAAATCAATGAAAAAAGGGGGAAAGGGTGGTCAGGCTCAACGCAGGTAAATCCCATACAAAAGAGGATAATAACGAAAGCAAATCATTGGCTGATGGGAAGCCATTCTTTTCATTTTGATCGCGCATAATTAGCACAGATGGTCACATGATCCCAAATGACCAATTACAGCATGTGCATGACTTTTTTTATGATCGACACGAAATATAATTCTGACCACTCCGCATCATCAACGTCATTACATCATAATCATCATCATCACCGCCGCCACGCCCTTGCCTGCATGTATTTTCGTTCGATGATCCATAAACCACGGTATAATTCGCAAGCTTTTGAAACGAATTCAAATCAAGCTTCAATGGATGATCCAAAGATTTTTTTTTATTTCATCTGCTCATTAATTAACTTTCCTTATATTTCAATTTATGTATTATTTATTCCAGCTAGGCAGATATCCATTAGCGATTGAATTATCTTTATGTTTTCAGGTATAGTACAACATATAAATTCGGCAAATAGAGAAGAAACCTCTTAAAATTAGGATGCAATTCTCCTCTAAACATTTTGCAAGATTTTTTTTTTTTTTTTTTTTTTTTTTGGGGGGGGGCTACCATTACGCCCCTGGATCTATAATGAGTCACGGATGTGAACTTAGTTTTTCCCTATATTATACGTATTTCTGGCCCTTATTCCCAGAGCTCATAAGTATTTGATTCATACTACAGCAGGTCTTGCGGGGGTCTTGGACCTGGTTTTGCTTTCCCGCCAAGTCTGCAAATTAGGTTGTAGGGCTTTATACTCAAGGGAGGTCGGGCATGGGGATGTGCACATTTTGAGAAGGTGGAACTGAGTACAGAATATTAGAACAGATACCACATCATAAAGGAACCTATTCCTGAACGATATTGTGGAGGTATAAGTATATAGATATTTCAAATAACCCACTAGCCTGGAAGAGGAATTGAGTACAGTTGTTTATAAAGTTTAAACAATAGTTGTTAGAGTGACGGGCTTAAACAACATGCTTGAAATTTTAAACAGCGTTTTTTTACAGTATATAGGCCTATACACGGTAAAAAAAATCATACAACGTTGTTTACTATATGAACCTTGCAGCAATTGTTTAAACAGTATAAACAAGTGTTTAAATCTTAAGCAACAAAGTTTAATTTTCAATATCTAATTTTCAATAAATTAAACATGATTGTTTAAACGGTTAAACAAATACTGTAAGGTTCATATAGTAAACAACGTTGTATAAAATCTTTAACAGCGTTTTTACTGTGTACACGACGACTATAAATACGCGCTAGCGATGAAAGTTACAAAGTATACCTCTCAATATAAACTTGTCAATGACATTAGATAGGCTAAGCTTGTTTAGTACAAAATGATATAGATATGGAAGAAACATGCGAATCAAATTATCATGATTATAGGGCCTAATAATCGGTCATGTTTTAATGGTCGATGTATAGGCCTAGGCCTAAATTATACACCCAGAACTGCATAAACGGATTATTCATGTTATTGTCACAATAGGCCTCATTTTACCAACAGCTACAAACTCCTTGACAATGTAATGCAACATGTATAAGAAATTATTATTAGTGTAATTCCAGGTTACTATAGGAGAAAGTCAAAGGTCATTTCAGATATGCAATTTAAATTTGATAATGATTCATGATTTGTTCCGATTAATTGAAAAAAAATGTTTTGTCATATTGTATGAGATGATTATCGGATAATACAATAAGTTTTTAATCAAAGATCATTTGATATTAATGAAATTAGGATTTAACTATATTTAGTAAACAGCAAGGGCGTAAATCCCAGGGGGATGGGGATACATCCCCCACTTTTCGGAGGGGGGGGGGGGTGGCATGTACAATCATCCCCCACTTTTCAAGATGGAAAAAATATTTTTTTTAATCATCAAATGGTTAATACTTCTGTTAACGTGTGGATTCATCTTTAAAGTGCTTAGATTGGCCTACTTAAAAAAATTGCAAAATTTCTCGCGCGGTCGCATGAATCATGGGAGTTTAGTTGTAATATTAAGTCCATTAATGAATATGTGATTCCAATTACCTTTGAATATGATTATAACTTATCATAACGATTCAAAATATATTTTAAATATACACTCTCGTGAATATGGGGCAGGGGCCGCGGAAGCGGGGGGGGGGGGGCTTCAGCCCCCCACTTTCTTCCAAAATCGTGTACAAAAACGTAAAAATTACAATTTTTATGATTGTGATTTTTTGCATGGTCAGCCCCCACTTTTAGCTCAGCCCCCCCCCCCACTTTGAAAACCGTTCCGCGGCCCCTGTGGGGGGGGGGGGGTGGGTCATCTGGTATCTTTGTGGAAGCGGGGGTGTTGTATTTGGCCTACCGTATTCTTCAAGTTAAGTGTACGATGAGTCACCGTACATCAATGCCGTTAACGAAACACTAATCTTTGCTCAAAATATCGAATGTTGCATCATCTCCATATAATCTTAAAGATTATTCAAAATCTTTCCTTTTTTCATATACAATGTCATTGTGATATTACCACTTTTTTAAGATTATATTGTGGCTTGTGATGGCCTATGATCATTTTATATGGCACCCTCATTCCCGATAATAATAATATAATAATAATAATATAGGGTATTTATATTGCGCATGCACATATCCACCTTGTTAGGTGCTCAAGGCGCTCCTATATTACCCGGCTAAGCTATCCGGCTAATCATGATCATATTTTTGTTTTCATTCTCATCTCACTTTAACCAGTGAGCAAATGAGTTTTCATAGAACAAAACTCGACTATTTAGTCCCTATTTGCTCTTTTTATATTTCTTGTTCACATTCTTCTAAAGTTTACGTTATTGATGATACTCTTATCATCATCATTTTAATCGACTGTAGCAACTTTTTAAGGCTCGCAAAGTACGCTCACCGCCGCAATTTCTCTCATAATTACACTCATTGAAAGACGATTTGGTTATCATTCTGTCTTCCAACTATGGAAAATCTGCTCGCTCGCTTCTCTCGCTCGTATTTGGATACTAACTGTAATCCAGTAGTTTCGTCACAACGAATACATTATAGCCATCGAAAAAAAAGACATCGTGATAATAGTCCTTCAAGTGAAAAAATTGTATTATCCATTAATTATCCAGTTATATACTATATACCCCTGTACCGTGAACCCAGTTGGGGCATCATTCTTTCTTCCACCTATTGAAAATTTGCTCAGTCGCTATGCTCACTTGCCGCATTATCCAATAATCACTCCTCATGAAAGACGATTTTGCCGTCATCATGTCTTTCAACTACTGAAAATTTGCCCGCTCGCTCGCATTTGCTGAACTGGACATGTAGTTCGATCAGTAGTAACACAATTCATTACAATTATATAGCCATTGAAAAAAAAATCCGGAAAGGCCTTTAATTGAAAGATTAAAGGAATATGTACACAGTTACTTAGCCCTATATAGGTGTGGGGGTGTCCCCCAAATTTTTAATTTTCTGGTCAATAAGATATTGCTTTCATGCCCCCCCCCCCCCCCATGCTCGGACCGGATTTATACGCCAGTACGTGGTAAACATTTTTTTTAAAGAAACAAATATATATTCACTGTAATGATTGCTGCCATATTGAATCGCATAAGGTGAGACTGGGTGCGATCTTGTTAACCACTGAGGGGGCGGGCGCAATTTTTAAAGGGTGTGCTGGCCAGGCGTGCTGGTTTGCAAAAAAAGAAGAACTTTAAGAAGAAGAACGTAAAAGAGAGAAAAGGAGTTTCACTCCAAAATGCAGGTCGGATTTTGTGAAATTTCTATTTTTAGCATACCAACATGATTTTCAGGGGGTGATGCATACGACAGCACCCCCAGATTTTTTTTTGGGGGGGGGTGCTCTTTTTAGTCTAGATCACAAGTCGCAGCACCCCCGCTTCCCAGGGCCATGCCCTCCTCCGTGCGTCATGCAGAAATTTATCACTTTTCCTTATCTTTTCCAATTCTCTCTTTAGCCTTTTATTTTTATTTTTCTACAAATCAATGAAGAGAATGAACACACATTATTAGGTGTCATGATAATGCGAAGTATACAAATTACTCAGTTGAACTCGAAAAATTGGTTAAATCCATCCCGAAATCCATGATTCGCAGTCATGTTTGGATCATCACAATTCAGATCAGTGCAGATTTTTTTTTTTTTTTTTTTTTGATGCGTTGGATCTTGCATACGTGTCTGCGAAAGGCCGCCTAAAGTGATGAAAAAATAGTTATTGTGTGCGAATGAATCGGTCATGCTACGCACATCTTTACTGTCCAATGACCTTTTTTCATTAATTTACACACTCAACCCTTCAGCACTGCAGATATGGCGGATATTTCTCGAGAAGAAAAGCTCGCAGCTGCGAGGAAAAAGGTAGTTTATATGCTTTTTCTACAATATATCATATCTTTTATGTATTATTCAATGTGTATATATATTGGCAGAAAACTTGTAGACTATTGTTTGCATCTTAATTTTTAAATTTTACGTGTATTTTCTGCTTTAATTTGTGGATGTTTTATTGATTTGTAGAAAGTGGTGAGTGGTCCCACTCATTCGTGTCAGTGTGTTGTTTTCATTTGGACAGCATATTGTAACTGACACAGTGAGCCAGACTGGTTTGGGTGATTCGCCGTTTTTTCGCCGTTTTTTCTCCCTTTTTTCTCCCTTTTTCCCAACAGAAAAACGGCTAGAAAACGGCTAAAAAACGGCGACAAAAAAAGTGTACCGACTATGGAAAGCTAACTGTATGCAACAATGATTTTTATCAGAATAAAATAGTGAATACCTCCCTTCGAGAAAACGGCTACAAAACGGCTAATAAAGGGCGAATACCTCCATTGCGGGAAACGGCTACAAAACGGCTAATAAATGGCGAATACCTTCCTTGTGGAAAACGGCTAATAAAGGGCGAATATCTCCCTTGTGGAAAACGGCTACAAAATGACTAATATAAGGGTGAATACCCCCATCGGTAAAAAAGCCTTCAAAACTGCTAATAAATGACGAAAGGCACAAAAAAGTAATAAAACTAGTAATAAATAGGACTTAACAAGTAAAAATCAGCAAATAATGTTGTACCACACAAGCTGGTGAGTGCATGTACTTGAGACAACTTGGAATAACATTCATACTACCGTAATGAATGGTAGTGGATAATACCGAACAATCTTCAGTTTTTTCAATCATATCAAACCTTTTCTTAAAATTCATCAAAATTCCACCATAAAGTAATCACAAATACCTACTAAAAATAAGAATTTTAAAATGGCTGAAATCGATCGGCCTATATCTGAAAAAAAAATTCTCAGCTTCCGATTTCGCCCCTCTTCGCGTGTGAAATCTTTTGTCACTTGTGGTTCGTATACCAAACACATGTTTTCTGCTGTCATAAGAGAATTAACAAAAATCTATAATTAATTCATTTTCACCGTATTTTGTTATGTTTAGAAAATTGATACTTCATAAATATGATTTATTTTCATCATTTTTTCTTTTGGAAAGATGCTGCAATGTGCTAAATGTATTAAATTATACTGTACTGTATTATTTTCTTTATCTTGCCACTTGTTACGATCGTTTGCGTTTGCGAAGTGGGAATGGCCGCACCCTTTCGAGAAAACCAGGATAGCTTTTCTTGAAAGGGTGGGATGAGGGAAGGGAGTCAAATAAACACACCTTCTCGGGACAACCAGGGGAGCTTTTCACGAAAGGCTGTGTTTAATAGTTTTCTGAGCCAGTTGTTTCTATGAAAATTATTCATCAAATAATAACAACAACAATATAGGCGATTGGTAGAAATGCACATATGGGGGGGGGGGGGCCTGTTACACCCATAAATGTGAAAATCGCTCACAAATGTAATAACACTTTACCCACAAATGTAACAACGCCCAAAAATGTAATAACACTTTACCCACAAATGTAATAATTTAACCCACAAATGTATTAATGCACTTTACCCACAAATGTTATAATTTTTGATCGCCCACAAATGTAATAATGACTTTACCCAAAAATGTAATAAATTTGAAGGGATTTGATCCGTTCTAAACTAAAATCTATAGTAATACGTTGATAAAGCACAAAAGTGCACAAAAGTCTTTTTCCAGACCCGGTTGTTTCAAAAAGTATAATAGTCCAAAGTCTTTTTTCCAGACCCAGTTGTTTCAGAAATTATAATATAAGTCTAGTCTTATTTCCAGAACCGGGTCTGGAAAAAATTATTTGTCCTTTTTATATCATAATTCTTAAAAAGAAAATTTCCTCCTTCTTTATACATTTACACACATAATATGTTTATCAAGAAAAAAAATAATTATGTTATCGTCATCATCATCACGGCCGCCATCAAAATCATTACCACCACCATCATTCTCGTCCTCTTCTTCCTCTTTATCCCCCTTCATTATCACCACTATCATTATTTAATTACATCACAAATACACTATCATCCTCGATTATCATTCCGTTTTAACAAACGCTGACTATTGTAGTAGGTCCGTGATTGGACAATGTGGTTTGGGGGATTCATCCGGGTTGAAGAAACACAACGAGAGATCACAAGTGATCATTGCGTAACTTAAATTGAAACAGATTCTTCTTATTGTTAGGTGTTCACTGCAATCTTCACACCTTCCATTGTTCACAAAACGTGCGAGACGGTGTAATTAATTGACCCCATTGAAGTCGCAACAGCTAGGGCATTCACTCCAAAGCTTCTGTTATACATTTTAAAAGTTATCTTTCCTATAAAACGAAGTAGCTCAAGTGCATTGGGGTCTTTAACACTATAAAACACAGTTTTGATCAATATACCAACGAGATCGAACCAGCTCATGACATCATGGAGGCTGATGTATGCCTCCCCAAGAATTAGAGGCCGTTCTCATTACGCTTTCTAAACTAGTTTACTGGAAACCGATTCAGGAAACCACTTTGGAAGATCGCTTTGCTAGCGTTCCCACTTGATCACACGAAAGTGGTTTTCAATATCACTTCACTTTTAAAAAGCGCTCTTGTTGCTATGGTAACGCTCTCAGTGGGGTGACACGTTTCGCGCGAAATTCGAAACCGCAGCATAGGCATTCTACACCTGTCGTGTGGAGTAGCGTGCTCAAAATGTGCGAAGATCGCTTCCCGAAGAACGGTTGTGTCCTCACTTACGCTAAAACCAGTTAAACGAGGCAAAGCGATCTTAAAAACTACATCGCGAGGTGGTTTTCCAAACTGGTTTGGAAGATCGCTTCCAAGACCGCTTTGACCGTTCTCACTACGCGTTAAACTAGTTTCCACTAAACTAGTTTCCAGTAAACTAGTTTTAGGAACGTAGTGAGAACAGCCTCTTAAAGTATATCGAAGTGGTTTGTTGGATACTACTTAGGCCTACATGACCAATGGCCCAGTCACATTTCCCTTACGGCGGGTCAAACACATCCGTTAAGACTTTTTTGTACCATCTACACATTAATAAAACGGCTGTTTTCGACTCGCCATACGCCGCGGTAGGGGAAATGTGACTGCAGCATCAGGAACATGAAAAGTGCCTTTTGCATTATCATGCGAGAGTGAAAGCAAGAAAAGAATGAAAGAAAGGAAGAAATATGGAATGACAGAAAGAATGAAAAGAGAAGAGGAGAGGAAGGGAACCAAAAAATATAAGGAAAGAAAGAAGAAAGGAAATAAAAGGAAAGTAAGAAAAGGAAGGAAGGGAAGAAAAAAAATGAACAGAGAGAGAGAAAGGATCAGGAAAGAAAGCTAGGAAAGATTTGAAATAAGATAGAACAAAAAAAAGCAAGCAGGAAGGATAGAAGAAAGGATGAAGAAAAAAGATAGAAAAGAAAGAAAATGAACGAAAGAAAGCAATAAAGAAAGAAATGAAGAAAGGATTAAAGAGGAAAAAAATTAACCTTCAAGCAAACAAAACAAATGTAATCATCTAACAAAAAATCTTACAGATATTTGTCTTTTTTATGATATATTTAAAAATTGTTAGAAAACTAAAATGTTTTAGAAACAAATAAAATTTGAAGGTGAAACATTGTCAAACTTTAATAAAATGAACATCGCGGCATCACACCATCTCTATCTCTATTTGTCTTGTCTTCTTGTTATCGGTGCGAACACGAAAAGACTCATTTTCACTCAAAACAAAAGCTGAAACAACTAGATCGATCTAGTAATGAAAACTCGATAACTTGCTTCTACGACTACATCACCAAATCATTAATCTGAGGATCCATATATGTTTAAATTTCCTGCCGATTTTGTGATTATTTTGTTGGAAAAACTGTTAATCATGTGAGATTGTTCACTTTGATTCAGAGTTTGCAAATCTCCTCCGATCATGCAAGCCTGCCACACACCACACAGGCAGGCAGGCCAAGCCACGTGCGGCAGCTGGTACATGTACACTGTATGCTAACTTTGCGTGTGTGTGTGTGTGTCTGTGTGTAGATCCCAGAAAATCACGGAAAATGACTTGCAGTTTGAATTGATCTGAGTTATTTTTTAACTTTGTTTTTTTTTCTCTCTCTCTCTTCTGTATTTTTGCGTGAAATATGGGAGAACTTTGTAAACTTTAAGCATAATTACTTAATAGCGATTTGCATGAAAAAAATTACGATACAATTTTGTAGATTACTTCCCTGACAACCTGCGTGCCAATATTCGGCGGGAGAAATTTTGCATTTTTTTAGTAAATACAAAGGGCAAATTTAAGCTCTTTAACTACATTCGACTTTGAATGATTTATTGTTCTCCATCATAAAAGACCACAAATAGTAGAGGGGGATTTGATATTATGCCCCCCTTTCCAAAAAGTGAGGGACACGTCCCCCTCGGGTTCCCGCCCATGAAGAAGGGAAAATAAGAGTAAAGAATAAAGTATTCAAAGAAGTTTCAATCCAATTCAATTACATTTTATTTTCATCTGATTGACATTTTATCAAATTCCACATGAAATATAAAAAATGTTGAAATAAAACAATTAATGTAGTAGGCCTATACAATATGTAAATAAGATTTATGAAAGAAGGCGTAACCCCCCCCCCCCCCCCCGAAAGTAAAATAAAAAATTGTTTACATGAATGAAATGAGAATTATTATCAAATATTACCCATGAAAACTAGAGCTTATTTCCAAAAGGAGTTCTTCAGAAAATCTGAAGTTGGCAGAAAAATTGCAAATATATATTCTACGTCTTCTAGTCACTTTTTCTCAATGCATATCACACATTTTCACATTTCTTTTTGCCATTTTATGCAATGCACTTCGTACTACCCATTCGCCCTTTTCTTTTTTTTCTAACTTTTTTGCTGTTTCATGCTCTCACCTCTTACTACTCAGCTGCCCTTTTCTCTCCGTTGTCCCGCCACTTTCTCTCCCTTTCATGCAATGCACTCCCTGGGACCCATTCACAATTTTCTCTCCGTTTATGCACTGCACGCCTTAAACCCATTCGCCCTTTTGTCTCCGTTTTCTCACCCTTTTTTCTCCGTTTTATGCAACGCGCGCCTTACTACCCATTCGCCCTTTTGTCTCCGTTTTCTCGCCCTTTTCTCTCCGTTTATTAGCCGTTTTCTTTCAGTATCTTCACTCCTCTAACAGGATCCTCGTCCTCATCATTCGCCGTTTTCTCGCCGTTTTCATGGGGAAATCAATAGCTCCGCTAATATCAAACAATCATGGCACTCCATAATAATTCAAGATTTATGTAAGAAACCTAATGTAGCCGTTTTTTGGCCGTTTTTTCTCCAAAAATTCTCCCTTTCTTCGCCCTTTTCTAGCCGTTTTCAAAACGGCGAAAAAACTGCAACTTTGAATTTCCCATAGGTTATAACACACAAAACGGCGAAAAAAGGGCGAAAAAACTGCAGTGGCTCACTGTGTGAACGTATGACCGGAAATATAAACATCCTCTCCAATTGTCAGCGGAAAGCTTTGATGACGCTTGGTTTATAGATTTCCATGACAAATATGAATTCTCTGTGACCAAGAACAACATAAATTCTGCCAAAATCTAGGCTAGTTTGGTCTTTTTGGACTTTTGGAAATTGGAGAGTAAAACAAAAGTTTTTTTTTATTGGAGAGTAAAAAAAACCCTAAAAATTGTCTTCTTGGCCTGGGTTGGGCCTGTCTGTCCTGTGGGCTTACATTTAGAATCCAATGTCATGTGATTATAATGTCTGGTTTGTGTGATGCCTTGTTTTAACATTAAAGTTTACAGTTAATATCCATGCTCGATTATTAATATGAGTCATTATTGGTTATTGAATATTGCCTATTGGATTGTAAAGTACTCCCTGCTTTAGACCAAAAGCTTCGGTCTCTGTTATGTTGGTTGTTCCGCTGAACTACGTTGGCTCCACTCACAAAATACAGAGACCGAAGTTCTAGCGCGATCTGTACAGGGGACTCAATGGCCATATGTTTATGTACTTAAGCTCGGATAAAAAGGGGAAGTGAAGTTGCGCGACAGCCGAAGTAAGTCACTGTTTTTCCCCTTTTAAGTTTATTTTTCCCCGTTTTGGTGCATTTCAGGCCAAAACGGAATAATAATCTCTATTTTGGTTCAATTCTTTTTCAATATTTTTATGAAATAAAGACAAAAATCGATGTGCCCCGTCGGGGGGATTTTGCATTGTTCACCCCCTAATGGTGGCTGCACGATAGCGAGCCGTCTGTGTATGAGGAGAAATAAAAAAAATTGAAAAATGTTGAAAAACTCCTCGAAACAGACGGCTGCCAGCTGTCTATCCCTGCCTGTGCTGTGCCTGCGCTGTAAATAGATAAAAATTGAGATGATACTGCCTGACCTGACGCTTTTTCCTAATTAAAATCTGAGCACACATTTCTCTGACTCTGGAAAAACAAACTACTAAATTCCACTTTCCTGGCCGCTGATATTCCCTCACAAACTTTTATTAGGATTATCCGATCCGGTCTACTTTAATTGGTCTTTTTAATAATGATTAAATATTCATCTCTGATTGAATAATTATGCTATCTTTGATTTTATTTGCATGGATATTAATTCTCTTCAATATACTCATTTTCCCAATATAGTCATAAATCTACTGAATAAGCTGTTATTTTCGCATAGATCTACATATTTTTTTTGCGAATCGCAGGGGTATTGACATTTTTGCGGGTTGTTGAATTTGTGATTTGAAGATGTACCAAACACAGCATTTTAGAGAAGCAAAAGTAGTGCAAAACATGTGCAAAATGTGCTTCTCAAAGGCCCATGATGACGTGTCTTTTGTACATAGATATGTCCCGGTAAAAAACAGTCACAACTGTTAAAAAAGTGGCTTAATTATCACTTTTTTGTACCTTGGATCTGAAAATTCATCATGTCACAGTTTAATCTGTGCAAAGCAATCTTTGGAAGTTGTGTTTTGTTAGATTCATTTTTTTTAAAGTTGGTTTTAGTGCAATGTTGAATTTTGTGAACAAAATCTTACACCTCTAAAACCTTTGGTCATGTGACTTATGAATATAAATGAGTATGCAAATAGCTGTCAATGAACCTGTGTATAGAGTCAATCAGATGACAAGGAATTGAAATCAAATTTATTCATGGAAAATACATTGTAATATTACAGTGAGTGAATAAATCTTGATAAATATATGTAAGAAAATGATTTAGGTTCTGATTTTTATTTGAAAAATAAAAAGTGAAATTTTAGCTAACTTTTTAAATTATTAATTGTACTATCTCAAACTTATTTTTGTACATATATAGGACAGGTGCATATCTCAACTATTTCACCACACAAGATGTTTGCATTAGCAATGCTTTGCTGTTGGGGACATTGGCACTGATTTCTAAATGTGTCAATATTTTGCATGTTGTTAAATTTGCAGCCGAACGGCAAATCACGAAATCTGCGAAAATAACAGCTTATACAGTATTCTATGTTTTTAATCATATCAATTATCATTTTTCTTTTTATGAATGTATTCTCTTTAATATCTTTGTCTTTTTTCATCTATTCAATATTGTCTTTTAAGTTTATTTGTCTCTTTAACATGTCTATGACATCTATGTATTTTTTTAATGTTTATATTTTCAGTCTTTTTTTTCATTGATTTATTCAGCTCTTCAAATTAAATATGATATTCCTCTATTTCATTATTCATCTTTTGAGTATGTTTAGCTTTGTATTTTATTCTTCTTTTCATTGTTACACCCATTTTGTACCATATGTTCATTTGTCTCCTTATAAAATAATATTGAAGTGATTAATAAAATTCAAAAATCATATTGAAAAGGTAATAAAGAAATAGATCTAGGCCAAATATTAAAGAGATGGATGTATGTAAATAATATGTTAAAAAGAAAAGCATGGAAAAGAGGAGCATTAAGTATATTGTCGAATCTGAACAATAATTCAGACCTTTAAAAAAGTTTTATAGATGATGTTTGTTACTAACTAGAGAATGTTAACCCATGATGCTGCCAAGGGATCTTCCAACTCGTACGCCATCAAGAAGAAGGATGAACTGGAGCGTGTTGCAAAGTCCAACCATTAATAAAGAACTTTATCATTGCTGTGGACTGGTTCAGACTCAAGAGATGCACATTACATCTTATCTCTATTTCAATTAAATAAATCAGTCATGAAATGATGTAATTCTCTCTTCTTACAGCTCCAAAAATTCCAGCAGAAGCGCACCCCATCCAACACACCTAGTGGGGGCCCATCTTCAAAAAGCGCAAAAACAAAAACTGGGAAGGTCAAGGCTGGCAGTAGACCAGAGAGTCCTTTACCACGTCAAGTCCAAACTGAACCAGCCAGTCAAAGGTTAACTGACCACCAGGCCAAGCAAGATGAGGTGGCGGCTAGTGCAAGTTTTATCTCACAAACACCGGTATGTTGCTCTATATTATTCTGAATAAATGAGGCTAAATGTCGAATGGGCTCTTGTAAAAACTTGAAGTTAGTGCATATTTGCAAGATTGAAATGATTGTGTATCGGTATATATTTTTAACCTTTTACAACATGTATCTTATTGATTAAGTTTTTTTTAGCTCATCAGATGAGCTTATGCCATGGCGTGTCGTCTGTCCACAATTTCAAAATGCTTCTTCTTCATTGTTTCAAGTCCGATTTCAAATTCTGTTTGCTTTATATGATAGCACTAGGTGAGGGATTCAAAATTTCTACACAGAATTTAGAAACTCATTAAATATGCTAATTCATGCACATTTTTCAAAATTTGCTAAAAAATGCTTCTCCTTTATTATTGGACCAATTCTGTTTTTTTTTCTTCCTTCTGATAGAGCTTCATGAGGTACACCAAACTTCGACACAGAATTTAGAAATTTTGACTAGATTAAATTTTAAGCTAATTTATGTGAAATTAATTCATGCGTATTTTTAAAAATTCACATAAAGTGCTTCTTCTTCGTTTGTTGACCGATTTTGATTTTTTTTCTTCCATCTGGTAGAGCTTCATGAGGTTCTTATTCACCTCTACACAGAATTTTGACATTTTGAGTATGAAATTTTTTAAATGCTGATTTATGCAAAATTTATTCATTAATCACAGAAAATGCCTCTTCTTTATTTGTTGACCGATTTTGATTTTTTTTCTTCCATCTGGTAGAACTTCATGAGGTTCACCAAACTTCTACACAGAATTTTGAAATTTTGACTAGAAAATTATTTATGCTAATTTATGCAAAATTTATAATTTTGCTGCATTATTTTTTTAACACTAATCAAGACTTCTTACAAAAGTAAGTATTCGTGAAAAGTATAATCATATGTTTAAACATTATGAATCTGCCAAAGAAGGGGGATATGGGATATATATAATTTTGTTCACAACTTGTCATGACTTTGAGGTGAATGTTCAGATATTACCAATGCTGTTTATACTTACATGTTCATCCTAACTTTGATCAATTAAATGATGATTTTTTTCTTATAGCATGAGAAAGATACAAACTCAAATGGGCTTCCACCATTGAGGTAAGTTAATTTCAGTTTGGTGTTATATGCAAGATTTGTACATGTACAATCCATATTGCACTTAAGCATTTTGCATATATTCATCTAATTTGTCAACTATCTAAAATGAAAAAAAAAATACTGATACTGGTTGTAAGTTTTAAACATGGATGATATTTACTTTCAAGAGCAAAGTTGGTAGAGTAATATAGCAAATTGCAAATCCATCTTAAAAAATGTTTCATACTGTTCTCACAATAGCTTTATATGGTTATGTATATGCATATAATGTAGTAATAAACTAGAATAGTCATTACTTTTGAGAGAAAGTTAAAAATACAAATCCATTTTTGAATAACTTTGACAGTAAGCCATTGTCATCAACGGAGAGTCTGAGACAGATGTCCCGTCAGCTGAATGGTCTCATGGCAGATGTAAGTTTTCAGCTTTTTAAAATCAAATCTAACAAATGTACAAAGATTTGATTTAACAAACTCCTTTTTCTCACTGTCTAGTGTTACTGGATTGTGCAATATTTTCTCAGTGGCTTTTCTGAGTGGGCTTGCATGCTTCTGGGCAAGCAATCTTTTACTCTCTACTTCTTTTCTGTAATTTTTTAAAACTTTTTCAATTATACAGTGTTCTTATGTTTTTGTATACTATTCAATTTTCTGTTTTATGGCTGAAAAAATAATTATTATAATCATAAACAATTTTCATTTTTCCTAGTGGTTTGGATTATCTTTGATTATATACATGTAGTTTGCATAAAAGTTGTATGGTTCAGTGTTAAGAACATGTACAAATTATTTAAGTTTGTTTTTGCAATTTTGATAAAGTCATAAAACAGGAATATATGATAGTTTTACTCTGTACCGTAATGGAATACAGGTAGGCAATGGAAGAATCCCCCTTCCTTCCAACTTTCTGCAAGTATCTATATATAATACAGTTATGATACAGTATTGTGATTTATTCAATAAAGCTATATTATCAGGGCCATGTAACGTTAAAAAAACCAACCTTCAATTGTAGTGCAAAAATTGCAATAACAAAGAAAAACTGCAATCATTTGTATCATTAAAGTAATTGTTAGTGTATTTATGGCAAGCCATTAACAATTAATTATAATCATTTATAAAAATCATACCCCTTAGGGTTATACCTCTAGTTGTATTTGAAAAGAATTTAAAAAAATGTTTACTTATCTTTAGCATCTTGTTCACAATTCACAGGTAATAACATTTTACTGGCACATTCCTAAAATAAGTGAATAATGATATGAATTTTGATAATTTAGTTTAATGGCCTATTGATTTATTTTTCCTTTTTGAATTTAGACATCACTTGTTAATGGTGAAATTGGATCAGGAACAAACGGAATGTCTGATTTAGAGGTGAGAATAACAATTAATTCAGACCTGTCCTTATATTACCCTCCTGTGATGTGTTGTACCATCTTTCTTTTCAGTCTTATTTTAAATTTCTTTTTTGTTTCTGTGTTGATGCTCACATGAATTATCCTATTAATTGATCAAGAAAGTGATAATATTTGTTATCACTTTTTATTCATTGACAGAGACTTCCCCTTATCTGTTGTTTGTAATAAGTAATTATTAATCCCGAACTCAGCCACATGCCCCATATGTTAATAATATATCTTATGTTGGGCATATGCAGTTTGGATAGACATAATATTCCTCACATCATTACATGTACATAATTTGATAGACTACATATGTACAATATATAGTTTTGTGTTATATAACCAATGTCATAAGTCAGATACATCAACTTCACATACTTTGAATCTCTTTCTCTTCCATCCACTTTTTCTCCCCGCCCCTCTCTCCTATCCTTCCCACTCCCTCTTTCCCTCCCTCCCTCCCTCCCTCCCTCCCTCCCTCCCTCCCTCCCTCCCTCCCTCCCTCCCTCCCTCCCTCCCTCCCTCCCTCCCTCCCTCCCTCCCTCCCTCCCTCCCTCCCTCCCTCCCTCCCTCCCTCCCTCCCTCCCTCCCTCCCTCCCTCCCTCCCTCCCTCCCTCCCTCCCTCCCTCCCTCCCTCCCTCCCTCCCTCCCTCCCTCCCTCCCTCCCTCCCTCCCTCCCTCCCTCCCTCCCTCCCTCCCTCCCTCCCTCCCTCCCTCCCTCCCTCCCTCCCTCCCCTCCCCTCCCCCCTCCCCCTTCCCCTCCATTCTTCCCTCTTTTTCTCTTTTTTCTCCCTTTCTCAATCCCTGCCCCTTTCTCCCTATTCCCATCTCTCCTTTTCTATATAGATTCGCAACCAGGAACTAGCAGCAGAGGTGGATCACCAAACCCAGGCCAATAAGAGACTATTGCTGGAGGCAGAACAATTGGTGAATATTTATATAATATTGACTGGCCTTGAGGGGAACATCAAATATGTCGCCCGCAACAGAATCATATTGGCCCGAGTCTTTAGACAAGGACAACATGGTTCTTTTAAGGGCAACATATTGATGTTTCCCGAAAGAAGAGCCAGTCAATATTATTATTATTACCTAAGCCTGTACAATGTGTAATTCAAGCTATTATTTGGAACAATTCACAGGCCTGTTTGCTTATCACTACTTCTGATTTCAGGTTTTTCACGAACTTAGTGAAGTAACCCTTAAGCAATTGTGACGTAAATTGTTACCTTGCAGTTGCGCATCATGCATGGCGTGCACATATTCACTTAACGCATTAGCAGAAATATGGCCAATGTCTTATGGGCAAATCCCGGGGAGGGCTACATGGCAAATTGAAAGTAACGAGTGAAATATGACTTTTATTTATCTGCTAAAATGCCTTGTATAAGTAATAATAGATAATATCCATCTTCTTATTTCAGACTTTTCTTTTAATATCTTGATCCTGCTTCATTAAACCTCTTAACCTCTCAATATTTGATTGTCATCTCTTGCATACATTTCAAACTGAAACGATTGACTTTAAAAAAAAAGTTAAATCCAATTTGAAGTTATTACCGGGTACATATTTCTACATCCTTAATTTATTTAAGTTATTCATATTGTTTTCATATAATTCTTAATAAATTCCCTTTACTTGCTTGCTAGACACTGTTTTGCTTACATGTATGTTTTGTAAAAATATATCTCATTTGGCCTTACTTTATGAATGAAGTTACCTGATGAATAATTCTGAATTCTTTTAAATATGGTATACTGGACCGCAGATCTGGAATACTGTGAATGTTTCCCTTTTTACGTGCTCAACTGTTTCTTCATTAACATTCAAACTCATAAAGATCATTATTACCTCATGCCTAATTTGAACTCAAACTCGTCTTATATCTTATATTCATGTTTTCAATTATTATTATTTTAACTGAGACGATGGATGTTCTTTTGTGTGTGCTGATGTTGGTGATGTGTCAAGATGGGTGGGTGTGTTTGTGTGTGTTTAATTTCTTTTTTCTTCTTCATCTGATACATGTATGTACATGTATTTTTATTACTTCATGTTTAAGCGACTTCTTATTTTCAAGTGTTATTTTATTTTGCCTTCCTTGTCTTGTAATGATACTTTTATTTATGAATGTACAATTTGATGATGTTTTGTTTTTAATGATTTTCAAGAATAAATTGAATTGAAATTATTATATGATGGTTGGTTACATTTTTAAATTTACTTTTGATTTATAGAAACAACAGTGCATAAGGTTACAGGACACTATTGAAAAGGTAAATCATCTATTTTATTTTTCTTGTATATTCTAATAAACATCATATATTCCCTTCCCATTTGTTCACATGGATATTTTATAAATCTCTATCAACTTGCATTCATATCAAATAAATGATTATCTGCCAAGTATCTGTCAAAATTTTTCTAGTTTATCTGGAATTCGGTCTTCGTATTCAATTTATTTTATGGTTTTTATCAGTAGTTAATTCTGAAATTTCTGAAATGTAAGACTTCATACTATTTCCTGTATAAATGTTCATTTTGGTATTGCATTTATTTTACACTTGATAAATCTCAATGTATTGTATCACATGCTATTTTTATCTCATTTATGCAGAAATTGAATTTTTATATCAAAACGTTGAGCACTTACAAAGCCTACCTTTGAAGAAAAGTATTAGCCTCAATTTGTTAGGGCACAGCATGAAAAATGCAACTTTTTTTATATTGTTCTGCTTGCAAAAGTGGATATAACTCCTATTAGAGTCAAAACTGTCTGATTATTGAATGTTTTTCTGTTTAATTTTTTGAAGGAGAGGAACGACTTTGCTCACCAAGCACATAAAGAACAGAGCGCCCTCAAGGAGCAGCTTCAAGTTCACATTCAGACGATCGGTATTCTGGTCTCGGAGAAGACTGATCTTCAGAGCGCACTGGGCCAGATTCAAACAGGTTTCAAACAAAAATCTGATGAGGTTGAGAATCTAGCAAGTCGTCTTCAAGTTTCCAGACAACGTGTAGCTGAACTAGAGAGAGGACTGGCCAGTGCTACAAACTCATCTTCTCAATACCAGAAGGTATGTACCATCTACCAGCATTCAAAGCCGTGTATTAATTTTGTGAACTGAATTTTTAAAAAGATCAATTCAGGATGAAATATTTATGTGGATAGCTTGCTGATAAGAAGCAATAAAACCAACACAAGGTTTGTTTGAAATACTTTTGATAGATGGGTTATAAAAAGGCATTTTGGAATACCAAGTGCCAAGAATACACACACAAACGGGCCATTTTTCATGAAGTAAATATAACTGTGTGTGAACGTCTCTTTGCCTCTCACTGTATACATGTTACTATACTATTCAAGTAATGAAGAAAAGAGAGGAGGGGAAAAAACGGGGTAAAATACAAAGGAAAATATAAGAATTTAAAAGAGAGAAGTCTGAATCATATAACTCTATATTACTCCTGTAATTCAACGTGGGGAAAAAAATATGTCACTTTTAGATCATCTTCCCCTTTCAATATACCCTGACATCTTCCCAGATAATAAGAGTTGATTGTTTTCTTTATACCTTGATTCATCATCATATATTTACAAGATATTTACAAATGTTTTTTTTCTTTCAGACAAGCAAAGAATTAGACAAGGAGAGAGATTCACTGAAATTAGATGTATATAAATTGAGGTAGGTTGTGATTATGATATAATTATGATAATGATAATATTATATAAATGATGCACAGGTATGAGTATGTAAGTGGGCAATGCAGCACACTCGGAGGAATTTTCAGTGTACGACAAGCACGGGGTACCTGCGCCGAGTGCTTATACACCGCACTGTGAATACCCAACATGCCAGCTATGCCATTAACATTGCAAATTTAAGCCTGTGCATCATTTGTTTTATAAGATGGAACAACAGCATGAATTCATTGTGGAAAGTTTGTTAGAATCCCTCAAAATTGTATAGGACTGCACAGACGATTAGATCACATCTGCCTTATCTCATGACATCACAGGATTATTTACTCTCGAGTAAGCGCAGGAAAATCCATGCCATTGCTTGTTCTAAGAAAGAATGCAAATTTCTGATCGCATCTCAGTTTTTACGTGCTAAAAGTAAAATGATTCACCTAAAATTATGATAGCCGTAAGTTAGTGAGTCTATAAATTGTTACTTATTTGGAGACTGGCTTTTTTCATTAAACTTGTAATCAATAATAAATGCTATAAGTTCACTTGCTAATCAAATTGCACTATTTCAGGAGCTTATAAATATAAATCCTACCTTGCCACTGATAGAAAATAATATGAAAATGTTCCCTTTAGTAAGTTAGAAATGTTTACGTACACTCTTTTCCTGTCGCAGGAAAGGAAATGATGAGTTAAGTCAGCAAAACTCAGAATTGTCAAGTCAGCTACGAGCAAAGGTGAGTGTTTTTAAAAAGTTTTGATGGGGAAATCTTGTTTGTGACAAGTCGTCAAAATTTGAAATATAACAGCAGCCATATTGATATTGCGACCAGTTATATGCTTATTGGTACTATACAACTGTAAAAATGTGACTATCTGAAAGAATTTATAGTGTAGGTATGACAAATTGGTGACAAAGATGTAAAGATATATGGGTAAAACACTCAGAGACAGTGATGATTTCTATGTTATTGATCAGAGTAAATAATATGTCCATTTATATAGCGCAGTTACTAATACTATGTGCAGATACTCAACTGCGCTTTGATACTTGGTATCATATTATTACCCCAGCTGTAGCTGAGCCACCATATTAATAGGCGCTAAAGCATTCAAGGAAAAATCCTACTGGGTACCCATTCACCTCGCCTGGGTCGAGTGCAGCACAATGTGGATAAATTTCTTGGCGAAGGAAATTTCGCCATGGCTGGGATTCGGACCCACGATCCTCTGTTTCAAAGTCCGGAGACTAATCCACTGGGCCACAACACTTCACATATAGTTATTCCAATGATTTGATTATGATTACCATTTTTCAGATATTACTGTTGTATATTTGTTGGCATTATTATTATAATAATCATTATTTTTTGTTATCATCATCCTCATAATCATCATCCTCGTTTATATCATTATGGCCTTCATCATCATCATGATCATGATGTTTGATATACAGTTTTGGAAACAATAATTAGACCACTTCCCTACTAAGTTCCCATGCAGTATGATCTGATAATTATTTCCCAAGCTTTATGCTCTTTATCATTATTATTAGTAGAAGAAGAATTATAATTATCATTATTCTCTTTCATTAGTCCACAGAGAATGAGCAGTTGGGCCAGGTACTAGGCCAGCTTCAAGAGAGGCTGAACCTTGCCGAGCTTCAGGTCCAGCAGCTGACCGCTCAGACTGGTCAGTCTCAGGACACCCAACTCACTATCAGCAGATTGCAGGAAGAAAAAGCAGATGCAGACAGGAAGTTAGCCCAGGTAACTTTTCATTATCAAGTGGTGAAGTCCTTAACATAAAGTTGAAGCTTTTGATCTCAACACAATGATTTAAAAAAAAAACTACCTCGAAATTCACCTCAAAAGTCACCAGGCCGAATCGGGTCACTGCGGTCATTGCTGATGAAGGCTGCAGTTAGCAGCCAAAAATTTTGTGGTAATTCTTTTGAAATATTTTCTTTTGTGTTGAGATCAAAGCTTCAACTTAATGTTATTTTCAACCAACACAGAAGAACTTTCATAATCTTTTGGTGAAGACCATCATCAAAACAGCCGTGTGTGTGTTCGCTTGTTCGTCTTGTACATCCACATTTCTTAAAGAGGAATCTATCCCAAATGAAAATTTGTTTTTAAAGGAAAAAGAAAAATCAGACAAGTTGACACGTGAAAGTTTGAACAACATCAGACAAATAATAAGAAAGTTATGAATTTTTAAAAGTATATATTGGCTATCACTATACCCTGGAGACTTTGGAAATGTCATAAGCTGATGTTAATCTGTCATCAATTTAGTAGGAGCATATTGCAGTGATAATTTTATCCTCCAAGTCTTGTTTAAGATGGCTTTTGCCGCATCACTTAGTTTCCTTTATTTATACTTTGTAGTTGTTTCTGAACCACATTTCTCCAGGGATAGATTACGAAAAGAAAAATTTTGTAGAATATCCGCTGTTCCATATTCTAAATCCTAGTTTATTGAATTTCTTTCCAGTATGTGCAGTCAGTAGAGCAACTGACGGCAGAACGCCAGAATCTCCACCAGCAATATCAACAACATTCCTTACAGTATCAGGACCACATTCAGCAAATTACTGCTCAGGTAGGTCAAAGGTCAATCAATCTATACATACATTGTTCATCGATATAAAAAAAACTGGATAGAGCTTGTTGTATGTTGCTGCTCACACAACCTTGGAGCTACAGGAAAAGTACTCAATTGACGTGACGCAATTAACAGTATATGGGACCACACCAATGCATAAGAAACATCACACACACTCAAGAGTGCGCGCTTGAGTGTTTGGAGTACTTAATCTTTTCCTTTCACCTCCAAAGAACATGTTGTTGCTCCAGTTTGTTATATCAATGTTATTGTTATGAAGAAATATTCTTGATCTATGATATGTGCTCTGTCATTGCATTGATTAATGCATTGATTGACTTTTTAGTTTTTTTTAATTTGTAAAATGAATTATTCATAATGAATTTATATTTCGTTAAAAACTATTGTAGTTTGAAAACTAGCCGAATTATCCCTAAATGAACCTGGAATTTCTCGCATTGATAATGATTATTAATTTGATTAAATAAATAGGTTATTTAATGGTGAAAAGATATTTTGTCTGTTTTGTGAAGGATGCTTTACATTTTTTTTATTTTTTAGAATGAATCTTTGACAAAGGAGAAGACACATCTTTTATCAATACAAGAAGAGTTGCATCATCAGATTAACATCCTGGAAGAAAGTCAAGGTGAGGGAATTTTAGAATGCGTTTAAGAGAATAAATTCTGTATGAACACATTAACTTACTGTGTTATTCATTTTGTTCATAAGATTATCTCCTAAGTTGTTTCTGGTTTGTTTGTTTTAAGCCCTGCGGTGTATTCTTTTATTGTGATCATGATGATGGTGTAGTAGTATCAGTAGTAGTAATTGTTCTTATGATAGTGATTACAATAATGAATATGATTATAATAATGATGATGGTGTAGTAGTATCAGTAGTAGTAATTGTTCTTATGACAGTGATTATAATAATGAATATGATTATAATAATGATGATGATGATGGTGTAGTAGTATCAGTAGTAGTAATTGTTCTTATGACAGTGATTATAATAATTATGATGATGATGGTGGTGTAGTAGTATCAGTAGTAGTAATTGTTCTTATGACAGTGATTATAATAATGATGATGATTATAATAATGATAATAATGATGATGATGATGGTGTAGTAGTATCAGTAGTAGTAATTGTTCTTATGACAGTGATTATAATAATGATGATGATTATAATAATGATAATAATGATGATGATGATGGTGTAGTAGTATCAGTAGTAGTAATTGTTCTTATGACAGTGATTATAATAATGATGATGATTATAATGATGATGATGATGGTGTAGTAGTATTAGTAGTAGTAATTGTTCTTATGACAGTGATTATAATAATGATGATGATTATAATAATGATGATGATGATGGTGTAGTAGTATCAGTAGTAGTAATTGTTCTTATGACAGTGATTATAATAATGATGATGATGATGGTGGTGTAGTAGTATCAGTAGTAGTAATTGTTCTTATGACAGTGATTATAATAATGATGATGATTATAATAATGATAATAATGATGATGATGATGGTGTAATAGTATCAGTAGTAGTAATTGTTCTTATGACAGTGATTATAATAATGATGATGATTATAATAATGATGATGATGATGGTGTAGTAGTATTAGTAGTAGTAATTGTTCTTATGACAGTGATTATAATAATGATGATGATTATAATATGATGATGATGGTGTAGTAGTATCAGTAGTAGTAATTGTTCTTATGACAGTGATTATAATAATGATGATGATGATGGTGGTGTAGTAGTATCAGTAGTAGTAATTGTTCTTATGACAGTGATTATAATAATGATGATGATTATAATAATGATAATAATGATGATGATGATGGTGTAGACATGTAGTAGTATCAGTAGTAGTAATTGTTCTTATGACAGTGATTATAATAATGATGATGATTATAATAATGATGATGATGATGGTGTAGTAGTATTAGTAGTAGTAATTGTTCTTATGACAGTGATTATAATAATGATGATGATTATAATGATGATGATGATGGTGTAGTAGTATCAGTAGTAGTAATTGTTCTTATGACAGTGATTATAATAATGATGATGATTATAATAATGATGATGATGCTGGTGTAGTAGTATCAGTAGTAGTAATTGGTCTTATGACAGTGATTATAATAATGAATATGATTATAATAATGATGATGATGATGGTGTAGTAGTATCAGTAGTAGTAATTGTTCTTATGACAGTGATTATAATAATGATGATGATTATAATAATGATGATGATGATGGTGTAGTAGTATCAGTAGTAGTAATTGTTCTTATGACAGTGATTATGATAATGATGATGATTATAATAATGATGATGATGATGGTGTAGTAGTATCAGTAGTAGTAATTGTTCTTATGACAGTGATTATGATAATGATGATGATGATGGTGTAGTAGTATCAGTAGTAGTAATTGGTCTCATGACAGTGATTATAATAATGAATATGATTATAATAATGATGATGATGATGGTGTAGTAGTATTAGTAGTAGTAATTGTTCTTATGACAGTGATTATAATAATGAATATGATTATTATAATGATGATGATGATGGTGTAGTAGTATTAGTAGTAGTAATTGTTCTTATGACAGTGATTATAATAATGAATATGATTATAATAATGATGATGATGATGGTGTAGTAGTATTAGTAGTAGTAATTGTTCTTATGACAGTGATTATAATAATGAATATGATTATAATAATGATGATAATGATATTACCTTTGGGAATAACCCTTATTAGGCCTTTGGCCTTTGTCAATTCCCACCACATTATGATTCCAAACTGAATATGTTTCATTTTAATGTTTTTTATTGTATATATCTATCTGCATATGAATTTGTACTTGTGTTTTTAATCAGATGTGGAAATAAATTTGAATTGAATTGAAAAAAATTGAATATTTGTAGTGATATTAAAAATGATGCTGATAATGGTAATGTAGTAATAAGGATAATGATAATTAAAATAATCAAGATAACGGTAGCAACAACAAAAATGTTGCTATCTCTGACAACTATATCGGCATTAGTAATTGTGACTTGTTCTGATTCTGACAAGATGTGATGTTATTTCTTGCAGCCGAGCAGATGAATGATGATGTAAGTGTGAGCAGTGTTAGCCAGGAAGAAGTCATCAGGCTGGAACAAAGACTAGCTACGGTGACAGAAGAAAAAGAAGTAATGCATTCCCAGTATCAAGCTTTGGTAAGTCAATCCTGGAATGTTTGTCTCCCCAGTTGAATGCTGGTATTTTGTGATTATAAATAATAATGAAAATTACTACAAGTGTTATGATAATGGTGATAATGATAATATTTTGAATTCTACATGAAACCATTATGTCATCGTTAAATGTAATCTGGAAAGTATACTTCTAATTTTTGAGTACTTTCTCACCTTTCACAGACCTATTCTTGTACTTGAATTTCTTTTATTAAATCTATTTAGTATCACTGTAGAGTTGACTTTAATTAAGGGTTGTTGTATATTGGGTACTTTTTAGTCTGGGTTACTGTCATGATTGTTAACATCATACTCATTATCATCACCATCACCAACGTCATCACTACCAACATCATTATCATCATCACCAACATCTTTATCATCATCATCCATCTTCAATCATCATTATCACTCTCATTATCATCATCATAAACATCATCATAATGATAATCATTATCATTGTCGTCATCATATCACCATCGTCATCATCATTGTTATCAGCAGCAGCACCATCATCATAATCATCACTATCATCATCATCATCATAAAAATCATAATAATCATCATCATCATCGTCTCATCATCATCATCATCATCGTCTCATCATCATTAACATCATCATAATCATTATCTTCATTTTTATCAGCAGCAGCACCATTATCACCATCGTCTTCATCATTATCTTCATCTTATCTATATTATTATTTTTCTCCCTTGAACGTTATGTAGGTGACAGACAATGCCAACCTGAGCCGGCTCCACCAGGAGAAAGAGGACGAGGTGGAGGAGTTAAGCAGGGAGCTGAGGAGATTCAAAGAGGAGTCCGTAGACAAGGGCTCCCTCTTGGAAGGGATCCAGAGTGATAAGGCAACCATCAGCAGGGCATTGGCACAAAACAAACAACTCAAAATTCAATTGGAAGAACTTCAGACTGTATTTGTTAAAATGGTGAGAAAGGAGTATATACTACAAATTGACCTCTCAGAATGAATATGATAGAATGATATTAAAAAAAATATATATTTTTAAAAAATCAATGAGTTTGCAATAATGAATATATTGAAATTGGTAGTAATAGTTGATACTTGAAATATGTATTGTTATTGAATGATAATGATAATAATAATAGAAAGGAAATATTGTATTAAGTGGAAGTAATAAAGATTCAAATGAAATTTTAAATTCTTATCCATTGAAATTGAAAATAAAAGTGTATGGTAAAGTCAATGCCATATTATGGGAATAATGAGAGACATTATGTGTAAGGGTTTTACAAAACATTTTTATATTGTTGAATGTATAAATGTAAATAATTATTATTAATATTACAGAGCCAGGATAACATGGAGCTTACAACCCAGCTACAGTCTGAACAGCATGTTGGTAATGAACTAGGGTCAAGGCTAGGTCAACAAGAAAGTGAACTTGAGGAGACAAGGTCGAAGGTCAGCATCCCATTTGATCATTAAATTTGGCGGAATAAATGGAAATATGTCAATTTTTGTCTCGCCTGCATAGCAGAGCGAGACTATAGGCGCCGCTTTTCCGACGGCGGCGGCGGCGGCGTCAACATCAAATCTTAACCTAAGGTTAAGTTTTTGAAATGACATCATAACTTAGAAAGTATATGGACCTAGTTCATGAAACTTGGACATAAGGTTAATCAAGTATTACTAAACATCCTGCCTGAGTTTCAGGTCACATGACCAAGGTCAAAGGTCATTTAGGGTCAATGAACTTTGACCATGTTGGGAGAATTATTTTCAAAATCTTAACCGAAGGTTAAGTTTTTGAAATGACATCATAACTTAGAAAGTATATGGACCTAGTTCATGTAACTTAGGCATAAGGTTAATCAAGTATTAGTGAACATCCTTTCAGGTCACGTGACCAAGGTCAAAGGTCATTTAGGGTCAATGAACTTTGGTCAAGTTGGGGGTATTTGTTGAATTACTATCATAACTTTGAAAATTTATGGATCTAGTTCATGAAACTTGGACATAAGTTTAATCAAGTATTAGCAAACATCATGTGCGAGTTTCAGGTCACATGACCATGGTCAATGGTCATTTAAGGTCAATGAAATTTGGCCGTGTTGGGGGTATTTGTTAAATTACCATCCTAACTCTGAAAGTTTACGGATTTAGTTCATAAAACTTGGACATAAGAGTAATCAAGTATCACTGAACATCCTGTACGAGTTTCAGGTCACATGACCATGGTCAAAGGTCATTAAAGGTCAATGAACTTTGGCCGTGTTGGGGGTATTTGTTAAATTACCATCCTAACTCTGAAAGTTTATGGATCTAGTTCATAAAACTTGGGATATAAGAGTAATCAAGTATCACTGAACATCCCCTGTGAGTTTCAGGTCACAAAACCAAGGTCAAAGGTCAGTTAAGGTCAATAAACTTAGGCCATGTTGGGGTAATTGTTGAATTGCCATCATAACTTTGAAAGTTTATAGATAGAGTGATTGAAATGTGGACATGGATGTAGTTGACAAGTCTTAAGTCACCGTTCAAATGTCATTTATGGTCAATGAACGTGGTATTATGTCATTATATGAATGGAGTTTTTGTGAATGATTATTTTATAGTAGTTTTCAAAGTTAGCACTGCTGCTATATTAAATCGCGTAATGCAGGCGAGACTGCCAGAGGCGTTCCACTTGTTTTCTTTCTTTCTTTTTTTTGCAAAGATTTGTTGTTACTATGATATATTTATGAAATCAAAATTTCATTGTAAACTCTTAACATGCCATTGTCGCCAATAAGTCACATAAATCCAACAGAGTTACAATTCTGAAGTAGAGTTAATGCATATTTATACAGGTCGTCTGCAATCTTGCGAGTCATAAACTTATGAGAAGGCATGTTTATCTCTCTTGTTGATTAATGTTGTGATATATAATTGAATTTTGCTTCCCTTTTGGTGCGACTGTTATGTGAATTAACTTGAATTGAAAATAATGAGATTGTATTCAGTAAATTACATTTATAATTTATTACATCAAATTTATGTGTAGTAAATGTTTATTAATATTCTGAATATATATTTAAGATGTATTAGCAAAATGGTATGGAATTACAAGTTTGTTTGCCTAATGAACAGTTTGCCTCTCTAGGGCCTTTGGGGTATGAAACCTCATTTAAATGATAGCCATCAAATGACTATAATGACTATATAATGACTATAAAGGAAGCAGTTCTCAACAGCCAATCAAAATCAGGGATTTTTTGGGAGTTACTACAATAGTAGCTCTTATAAGGTGGGACTCCTGTAGTTTATAATTTGTAGATGTTAATTTTGTATGGAAAATCACTCTGCAGTCTGCTTGACGTGCCTTTGTACTTGCTCTTTATCCCACAGCTTGAATCTACTGAGCGAGAGTTAGAGAATGCAAAGACTCAGACGTATGAGCTTAACAAACAGCTTATGCAGCATGTGACACTGGCGGACAGAGCACAGCACTTTGAAGCTCAAGGAGGAGTCAATGAATCTCTCCGGACGGATCTTGTTCAAGCTCAGGTAGGGACAATATAAGATATAGATATTATAATTATTTGTCTATTACATGGTAATTTCCTTATTGTGGTAATTTTTTGCCCTGACAACAAAACTTAAATTTTGTCTGTTCTTAAACAATCCATTTTAGGAGCAGCTTCAGACTCTGAGCAGTGAAAATAGCCAGCTTAGAGTAAGGATTGCTAACTTAGAGAGCTACCAACGATCATCATCAGACAATACAGATGGCGATGGTCAAAAGATGGGAAGAGAAGACATGGTAAGCATGAAGCACTTGATATTTTACCTTCAAGACAGAGAAGAAGAGAGACAGAGAGAAACAAGAGATTGAAAAGGCCAAATTAAATTTCTGTGGTATAATAGTTTGATGAAAGAATGATGTATCTATCATGGAAGTCCGTTATAGCAAATTTTATGTAGATCTGCTACATCAGAAATACTTCTGATTGTCCAGTTGGTTTTCAATCAAATAATCCTACCATAATATGCAAATAATGAGCTCTAGGCATTGGGAACCGGACCAAGCACCCTATCGTAATAACAATGATAATACATAAGGTTTATATATCACTGTTTCCATCTTAGTGATGTTCTCAAAGTGCTTAAGAGCCAGTTTTCAAACAAAATACATTCCAGGTTCAAAACTTTAATAATAAATAAATTGACGACACTCTGACACCAAGTAGTAACATACCATATTTGAATTCTGTCTTTGCAGGTTGATTCCTTGTCAGCAGCCATTAGACAACTTGAAATGGAGAGAGACAATCTCAAACAATCCTTAGATGATCAACAAGAGGAATATAAACATCTACTCAAGGAAACAGATAAACTCAGATATGATAGCTTTGGTAAGCAAAAAAAAAGGGAATTTGGATGAATAGTAAATTTACCCATTAAATTTTCAAGTTGATTTTTCAAATTCATTTGCACATGCTGTACCTTCAGATGCCACATTCCATCCGTAATACTTCAAATATCAATTGTTTCCAAATTGCTCTAAAACCCCATTTGTTTAAATTTGCCTTCAAGTTGTTTCCTCTCATTGTCATTATTGTGTTTCTTTTATCCGTCATCTTTTCCTGCTCCATGTAATCTTTCTTATTTCCTTTTCTTAGCGCCTTGAGCGCACGATCAATGTGGATTTGGCGCTTTAGAAATAGTCTGTATTATTACCTGTATCAGACATCTGAGCTGTAATTTACAAAACAGTATTGCCCTACATTTCCTGAATATCGGAAAGGGATAGGTATATTGCTCGGTCTCTATGCGCGTATTGACTTTGCATGCAGAGACAACGCAAAATATACCTTTGTATTTTCCCTGGTCTCACATCCGGGCATTTGAGGATGCATAGAAAGAGATACGCTTCATAATGATCTGCGCAGCAACAATATACGTCATAGTAACACTGGATTCGGGCGCTGGATATGTGTCTTATAATTACAAGTATATCATAATGGTAAAGTGCAGAGCCTGGCCTCTGATATAAACATGACACAGAAGAACCATATTCTTGAAAGAAATATCTCAATTTCACGATTTTTGCTCTAGATGTCTGATTTGGATGATAATAAAAATATTGAAAAATATATTTTCTTTCGGGGAACATGAAATATATCGCGCTTAAAAGAACCATATTGCTCTCGTCTAAAGACTCGGGCCAATATTATTCTTTTGTGGGCAATATATTTGATGTTCCCCTCAAGGCCAGTCAATATCATACAATTATTATTATTATTACAATGATTGTAATAATAATAGTTTTTATATAGTGCATTTCAGACCTGTAAGGACTCTCTATGTGCTTTACAGAAATAAATGATACATTACAAATTAGAACATGTTTCATATCATGTTTCATATGAATTCAGATGGCTCAAGGGTGCAGAGTCCTGTCACCCAGGAGGCTTACGAGACCCTGGAGCTAGCCATGGAGAAACTCCAGGAGAAGTTTGTCCATGAGATGAGAGTCAGGGCGGAGCTTGATGACAGGATCCAGGAGCTGGAGCATGTGAATCTCCAGCTGGCCGGAGAAACAGAGACTATAGGTGAGTTCAGTCTTATGTCTAACGGTTCAAGGCATTCTTAGAAGTGTGAAAGCATGTCCAGACATGCTGTGATGAACTGAGTTTGAACTTTTTTATTCTTTTGGACTCTGTTTTCTTGACTTGAAAAAAAAATTGTGTCACCTGAAAGATGGATTGTAGGGCATTATGGATAAAGTAAGAATTTATTGACTTGCCTTATGATTCATCTTGATTATTTATTTATTTGAGAAAAAGCATAAATGAGTTCAATTTCAATGATTCAGTAACCTATTCTAAGATTTTCCACTAGCATATAATATATTTGTTTAGTTATAAGAATAATGTTGTAGTTTCCGTTGCCAGGTTGTGGCATTCAAGTCCTACATGTATTCATTAATGTGTGAATTTCTTGTCATAAAGAATTTAAATTTCATATACTTACAGGTAAAAAATTCTTGTTTTTTCTTTATATACAGAGAATGAAAAAAAAATGGGAAAGTGTTGTAATGTGCTTTATAGAGTGATTGAGGTTTTCATTTTTGTTACAATGTCAGTGCAGAGTATACCATAAATGTAGGCTACAGATATGCATTGCTTATTGACTTTTGCTTGCTCTGATATAGCAACAGTCTGGCTACATTTTTCATTTTGGAAGCCATCCCCGCCTAAAATAGCATAGGCTGAAAAAAAATACAGGGCTTTATAATGGAACAGATCTACATATCAAAACACGACATCTTCATTTTCTTGCAAAAAAAGTAAACACATCGTATTGCAGCAAAAGTTGAACAATTGGATGACTTTCACAATATGATATGCCAATCTTTTTTGCTAAAATTAATAATTATGATTTATATTATTCAACATGCATATATGTAGCCTATGTTACAAATTGTATTCAAAATGCAAATATTGTTATGCTAATGTTGTTCAACATACATTTTTTCCTACAATTCAAATTTTATTCAAAATGCTAAACATTCATCAACCTACCTTAAATCTTACAATTCAAATTTTATTCAAAATGCCAATTTTATTATGCTAATGTTATTTGACATACTTATCTTACGATACATATCTTATTCATATCTGTAGGAGAATACATTACCTTGTATCACAACCAGAGGGATATCATGAAGAGAAGACAGGATGATAGGGAACGTTTTGTTGCTACTTTAGCAAGAGAAAAGGAAGATATGGAGGTAAGAAGGAATTCTAGATTAAAACAATTGGGAGGGGCTTCATAACCACATGATGAAATTCTATTCTAAAGGAATATTTGTCATCAGTGGCATGTCATATCTACTAACTGGTACAAAATATGGAAGACAAAAAATAAATATTTCTAAAGAGCAGGAAAAAATTGAGAGGAAGAGTCTGGTGAAAATGAGAAAATCAGGATATGAATGTAAAAATAGAATAACAAACAGATGACCAGACCCCACGCCCCCCCCCCCCCCAAAAAAAAAGGCATATATTGATAATTTTTATTCTAGGCATGAATGTAAAAATCCATTACTTATAAATATTTTAAGACATTATTTTAGTAAAAGTATGTGACCTTACATTTAATTGAATTTCAAAAATGTAATTAAAGTCAACTCTGAATACAAGGTAATCATAATAATGTATCAACAAGGAATATTATATTTTTTTACTGTTCTGTTATCAGGATAACTAGCCACGAATCATTAAGGGCGAAATCACAAAATTAGTCTGCATTGCTTATTTTTCAAAAGAATTGCTGGTATAAGTATGTTGTCATTTGACAACTGCACCTGCATACACAGTGAGAAGAATCACCAGATAAACCCCTTTTCTGTTTGTGGGCTGTGTTTAAACTCTTTTATAGCTGTCTTGACACCCTTTTAAAGATTGCTACAAAATGTCACAAAAATGCATAGTTTTCTGATTATACCCATAAATCACTACAGAATGACGGAAAAAATGCATATTTCTTTTCCAATTGGAAATATTACATTTAATGGCTTCAAAGAAAAACAATAACGAAAACAAAAAAAATTTGGAAATTGATTGTGAGATAAATCAGTAAGCAATGATCATATAGGTTATTAGACTAGTGCATTGATTCACCTTGTACTCAATGTAATCTGGATAATTAATTAATACCTGAATGAGTGCTAATCACTTTGGACTTATCAACCCCAAAGTTCAAACTTAGATCACAATGATGTAGATAAGTTTACAGGCAACAACATCCAGGTTTTTCAAGTGGCACTCCACCCCAATGATCAAGTTGATTTGAATAAAATTTGGTAAAACTGAACAAACAAACAAAGTGAACATTTCATCAAAATCAGAGGTCAAAGTAACATCATTTATTTATCATCGCCTTTTTAGAAAAAAACATTTACAAGGTGATCTTCGAGCCATTGTTGAATGAGTTATCAAGACAAGATATTATTGTAAAAAAACCCCAAGATTACCATATTTTGGAAATATGGATACTTCCTCTTTGCATATATGACTTGACACCTTATATAGTTATTTCATCGTTATTATTTTTATATTGTTATAATCATGATCATTTTTATCTTATGTCAAGTCCTGGTTCCATAGATAAATCAAATGCACACATAGATTTTAATTCTGATCATATGGTAGTTTGCATAGAGAATCATTCAAGCATAATCCAAATAATTAATTGCTGTGAGACAATCATTTTGAGAGATATTCTTTAAAATCAAGGTGGATTGTTAGAAAACCTGACAAAGCTTAAGAAGCCAAACACAACATATGTTTAACCAAATAGTACTGGTATCAGCAATATGAATAAGCACATTTTATGATGTAGGCATTTGTTTTATATTACCATTTGAAAAAAAAAAACCTGTTTAATGTTGTAATTCCTCTATTAGTCTACTAATATCAATTCAATTTTCAATTTGAATATTTTTCCACATCTGATTATAAAGACATGTACAAATTCATATGCAGATAGATGAATACAATAATAAAACATTAAAAATAAAATGAAACATATTCAGTTCATAATCATAATGTGGCGGGAATTGACAAAGGCTGAAGGTAATTAAATGGACATAAAATGTTTCTTAAATATACATACATTTTTAAAAAATAACATGTTTAAAATAGTTTATATAAAGCAACAAAAAATACACACTTACACATGGCATTCAGAAATATAAATAGAATAACAAAAAGATGACCAGACCCACCCCCCCCCCAAAAAAAAAGGCATATATTGATAACTTTTTTTCTAGGCTTCAATTTCAATTAGATATTTCTTCATTTCTGTTTTTGAAGTTCTGAGCAATTACTCATATTCTTTCCAAATAATTTGGCAAGTAATATTTTTGTATACATACATGTAAAAAACACTTCATAGTTGATTTGGTTAGTTCATTATATCCTATTTGAATGTGATTATCACCATCTTACCACCAGGAAAATATTAGTGTCTATTTTTTTTTATTTTTTTTTTTGTCTATTTTTTTTTTTTTTTTTTTTGGGGGGGAGGCTTCTTTTCACAACCAACTGCCTAAATCTACAACATTGGATAAGCTTTAACATTGTAGTGAATGGGGATTTTCCAGGCCACTTTTTTTTCTAGGGCTCCATAGAGCATTTCTGAGGCAAAAATCACCCCAAACCGCCACATATATTTTCCCCTGATTACAACATTTGTGCCCTGTTACCTTAAAGATTAAATTGATTGTAAAGCATAACTATTGTTCAAGTTCATGTCAAGAATCAGTTGTAAATACATGTATCTAGTATATCTCTTTTTTGTTACATTCCCTGGAAATTATCTCTTCCTCTCTCTCTCTCTCTCTTTGGCATAGCAAAGCCAACTTCAGAAACCTTGCTGTCTATTAAAGCAGATACTCGGGAAGTAACTTTTGCAGCGCTATGCTCATCATGATCATGGGCCCATTTCATGAATACTTTTCATAACAACGAATGCACAGTTTCTATAACAGGTTTATGATCAGCCAATCAAATTGATAGATTTCAATAGCTTTTAACTGTTCTGCAAATTTGTTATGATAACAAGTTTTATGAAATGGACCCTGAATAAATTAAAAGGAAATAATCAATGAAAATCCTGAGCAATTCTCAGTCATGCTCTTCCGTTCTTTCTCTTTTCAGACCAAACTGACCCAGCTTCAGAACCTTGTGGTTCAGTTACTTCAAGAGAAACAGCATCTGCACCCCTACGCTCATCAGAATGACATCAAGAATGCCCTCAGTCCGCCCCGAGATCCCAGGAACGCTTTTAAGATTGAACATGCGGAAGAAGCTGAAGAAAAGATGGAGCAGTCGTCCCAGGAACAAACCACCCAAAATGGTAATACTCAATTTATTTCTTGATATAGTAGTAATCAGTAAAAGTTAAAAAAAATAGTGTAAGAGTTATAAAGTTTAGCAAAAAACAGATTTGCATTGGACTAATACATGAAATCACGTTTTTAGCAAGCTTTGATCTGACATGCGTTAACCTAATGTTGAGAACTGTTTGAACCGCATACATGTACCTGGGTGTAGCGAAGTTGGTTGCAAAAGTTGTGTAATACTTGAATCTAAAAAGTAAACAAATGACATGGCGCGAAACTTTCATATTACATTTTTTTTTGCAAAAAAATTGCACACTCAAAAGCATGTATGGGACTACACTGATCATTCAAACCAATTCAACTGTGATTTGTAATACTAGTATTATGAATGTGAGGACATTTAAATAATTTTTTTTTTCATTGGGACCATCTCTTCTTCTTTTAAAAATAACATCCTGGGAAGTATTCAAGAATATGCAACAGTTATTTTACCTTCTCAAAAACTGTACTAAATCTTTGAATGTCCTCATATCTCATAACCTTCTACACTGATAACACCCTTGCCTATCTGAGGTTCAACGATCACATCGTCAGAATCAACAATTCATCACAAGATCAAAAGAATTCCCTGACATGTTTGTTCAAGATATTAGAAGAGGTTACACAGTGGATTGACAGCCCTACAAGACCCTCTGTGTGTGCATTGTCAACCTGACTCCTTGGTCAAACTTTTAGTCAACGCACTTGTGATATTTACCTGTAATTCTTATTAGATTTTTTAGATTTCATTCTCATGTAATCAGTCATATATGTTTTCATGGATATGGTAGTTATTAAAATTTTATTTTGTATCACTTTATTTCAATATTCATAAAGGATCAGATCACACATAAGATAAAACAATTACATAGTAGTTTACAGTGTTTCATCAACATTTTCATCCGACAAGTTGTCAGATCTGACATCTTTCTCTGATGTTGATTGGCTGAGAGGTACTGTTACTATGGTAACTGTCGGATAAGATGGGACTTGTCGGATAAAACGTCCGACAAGTCCTTTCATGAAACGCCCCCCTGGTCCTGGCTTATTACCTGCCGAGGCAGGACATACAGTATAGAACATAATGCAAGATACAAAAGAGAACAGAATAATATATCATAGCAAAGATCTTGGTTGCGATTAATCTCGTAATAAATTCTTATATTCTATAGTCAAAATTATTAGTAATAATGTAGTAGTTGTTCTTTGTTACTAAGAATAGAAAATTGTAATTCTTATTTATCAAACTTAACCGAAAGATATCTATAATTCTCATTGAATCAGTCATGTATTTTTTCATGGTATCATCAAGTATGATTCTCGATTAAAGACTAAAGATAGAGAAGGCGATTTTAGTTCTTAGAATAACCTGAATTCCATCAAAAAATGAATGAACTAGATATTCTAAATAAATTGAAAATTTAGTGCACCTTTGGTCTGGCTTGTGGTTCAAAAAATCTTGCTTTTCATTTAAATTTAATTACTCTCAATTTATGTTTATTTGCAAGCTATAGTTCATGATTCATTTTGTACATTGAAAAATGGACACTATAAAAATGAACATCAAAATATAATAACATGCATCTCCATTCTACTTTAATTCAATACGAAAAAAAACCAGTCATATGGCTACAGGTGATTAGTAAATAAGTACAAAAATTATAGTTTTGGGTTATCATGTATTATTTTATCTCAGAGATAATTTTGATTCAACACCAATTAAGAAGTATATCAATCTAACTAACATAAGCAAAGCTGTTCTTCAAGGAGACAGATTGATTCTAAAATGTCAATACCAATAATTAGTTCCCCCAAAGTCTAAAATTGTCCTTGTAAGTTAAAAAAAAGTAACTGAAAATTGTTACTTCATTCCTTGGACATGAGGGAGAACAGATACCAAATAGCATGTTTTATCTCCAATTTATCTTGAACTTTATATTTCTTTGCTTGATATTTTGAAATCTGTGAAATAATATTACATTACTGTATTTTTTCACTCTCTATTGATAGATATGGACTGGCCATCATCCTCTGAGAGCGGTGACGGAACGTTTGAGGAAGTCTCGCTAGCCGATGACCGTTACCAGACCGCCTTGCCTTCACCGGAACAGCTTCCTCGCAGCGAGCACACCGCTCAGCAGATCATTCAACTTCTACAGGACATGGGGTCTTCGGCAGCCACCATTGATCGGAGTACCATCTTAGATAGGGACTTCATGCCGTGCAAGTATTGTTCGGACGTTCTCATTCATGTATGATGGCATGACTGGCCGACCATAGTTCAGATGTTCTCATCCATGTATGATGGCATGACTGGCCGACCATAGTTCAGATGTTCTCATCCATGTATGATGGCATGACTGGCCGACCATAGTTCAGATGTTCTCATTCATGTATGATGGCATGACTGGCCGACCATAGTTCAGATGTTCTCATCCATGTATGATGGCGTGACTGGCCGACCATAGTTAAGACATTCTCACGTATGTATTATGGCATGACTGGCCAACCATAAATCAGATGTTCTCATCCATGTATGATGGTGTGACTGCCCGACCATATCACCTTCCATCCATATCTAAGAGCTTTATTCACTAGTGTTGTAGCTAGCCTTTTGGCTTCAGCATGGAGTCTGATGCTATCCAGTAGCTTTTGAAGTGAAATCAAGGTGTGGATATGTTCGCAACTGTTTTTGAATTTTTAACTACTGTTGATGGACAATCCCAATCCTGCAAGACTGTCTTGGATGGAGATTAATTGCCAAACAAGTATTATTTCAGTTGTCTTTATTTGGTCCATAGTGGTATAACATCGTGAGCTACATTCATGAATCCATTTGCCAAATGCAAGATTTTCATGGTGATCCAAATTTGCACTATTTTTTTTCTCACCTGCATAGCAGAGCAAGACTATTATAGTCGATTTATTGATGGTGAAACATTTTGAAATGTCATAACTCTGAAAGTAAATTGATCTATTTCATGAAACTTGAACCTGAGGGTAGTCAAGTAATACTTGTCATCTTGACTGAGTTTCAGGTCACATGATCAAAGTCAAAGGTCATTAGAGGTCAATGAACTAAGTATTTATTTTATTTTCAAATGAATGTTGTTTAGGGGGGGATTATTCATCTTAGCTATTTGCAATGTCAGCTCTACTGCTATATTAAATTATGTAATGCAGGCGAGACTGCCAGAGGTGTCCTACTTGTTGTATTACATGCACCTGTTATTCTTTTAAAAGCTTAGATAGAATCTGCTTCCACGTACAATTGATTGCAGTTTCACTGCTTTAATCTACAGTGGGTTTTTTTTTAATTCAATATCAAGCTTTTTAAGTTAAAGTGCCTGTTCTTAAAGACCACTTCTCACTTATGTGGTCCTTATTGGCAGATTTCATAGTTATAGTGTACAAGGCAGATTTGGCAAATCCAGGATTTCCTCCAAAAGCAGACACACCATTCCATGTTTCTGTTTCAAAAGTTTTTCAGGTTACAAATTTTAAACATATACCATTAAATTATTCTCAGCCAAAACTATTAATATGCTCTCCATTGGTATGATACATGTATTTACAAAACATTGTCTAACTGATTCTGTTTTAATTAATCACTAAAGTGGCAATGGGTAATTCTCATTGCTTTCTACCATTTTCTTACTCATAAAAGGTTTATACAATATGGAAGCAGCTGTTGAATGATAATAAAATGAATTGAAATTTGCTATGAATTCAGATATGTATTCTAGGGAATATATTTTATATTTGATTAGTTTGATATTATCATTGGATTGCTTGTGCAGTGTTGATAACAGTCAAAATTTATAGTCACTTAATAGTATCATGTTCAACAATGTTGATTAACTATTAGTATGTATGGAATTAAATGTTGAGTACCAGTACATATATGTCTTGTTCCTTATGAATGAAGTATGGTGTGCTTTTACAGCAGTGAATTATCTGTTTTGGATAATCGGGTCTCATAATATTCTCTGTTATAGAGATAAAAATATATTAAGTCATACATTTGCACACTTTCAGAACAGGGATGACGTTAATGGTTATTTCGTTGATCACAGTGACATGACACTCTCCAAATTGGCAGTGTTCATTGCTTTCATTTATTGCTTCTGTGTTCTCATCTCTCAAAACAGATCCCGAGAATATTGTCATAAGTTTAGAGTGTACAATTTCTAAAAACAACCCCAAAACATTAACATTAATTTGTGGATTTTAAAGTTTATTTATGATGTGGTATGGTACTTTTTCTGCAACAAAGTATGTTTCACTTTTTGAAATGAAAATCGATATTGCAACACAGCTTTGGGAGGTTTCAAACAACCTGTTATTATTGCATCATTGGAGATTTTACCTACAAGTATTGCAAAAGGTAAAACATGTCATTTCTGAAACGTGGTAACAGTTCAGAAAAATCTAGTTCATTTATCTACATGTACTGTATGCTTTGTATGAACTATTTATTTAATATAGAGATATAGTGCCTTATTTCACTGGACTCATTTGACAAAAGTGCAGGGCCATGATTCGTTAACCTTGCAATCAATAGCAAGATCCGAAATACTGTTATGATCTACTGAAATGTTGCGATTTGATTGGTCAAGACCTGGGTTCTGTTTCATAAAACTTGTCATGATAACAAATTTGCAATAACAGTTAAAAAGCTACTGAAATCCTTCAATCTGATTGGCTAATAGTAAATTTGTTATAGAAATTGTGCATTTGTTATTGTAACAAGTCTTTATGAAACGGGACCCAGATTTGTCATAGATTTTAATATTCACTGATGGAAAATAATTTAGATTTGATTTGATTTTTGATTTGATTTGATTTATTTTTTCTTCTGCATTCATACCAATGATATACAATACAATTTTCATTGCGTAACAAACATAATATATCAGTAATTGATTTTGGTATTAATCATAAAGAAAAAAATACAAGCTAACATGTCAATAATACATTTTGTATAGGGAACAAAATTTAAATTTTATATTCTGTATCACATAGAAGAGGGTATTCAAAAAGCCTTTGGTTTCATCGTCAAATGAAATAATGAGTATAATAAAGGACATGTTACAAGAAAGATACCTCCTAAAATCTTATATTTTGTGGTGATTCCCCCAATTATGTAAATTAAAACAAAGCAGGTCCTGCCAAACATATTTTTAGAAAATGTTTCTTCTTTGTTACCTCCTTCCAAATATTGAATTGGGTGAAAATGGCAGGATTTAATCTTCGTACATAGCTTTCTAATATGCAATCACCAAACTTTCAAAGAAAATTTGAAGAATTTTCAATTAGAGCAATTCAAATAATAGCAAAAATGCCACTAAATTTCATATACATGAAAATTCAAATTTTGATCAAGAATCAGGTAGATAGTAGTGATAAAATTGACTACTCTTTTTTTAACACTTTTCTGTTAAAGTGATATTTCCATAATTAACATTAGTTAACTCTTAGCAAACCTTTAGACAAACTTCTTTGACTGCATGGCTATTTGTTGACCACTTTTATGAGGCATTTTCCCTGCACTGAGTCAATGTTATGCTACATACAGGGTACTTACTTTCTCGAAACATTACTTTGAATAGGCATAAATGAGTCAAATTTCGTCAACATACAATTTTCATACCCGATTTCCGTTTGTACACTGTGAAGGTATTAAAAAGGTATCTTAGTTCCTATTTTGTAATTTATCTTTATTTTATCCACATTTACATCTATGTTTTTATCATTTTTGCTTTCATACATGTATTTCTGACCATGATGTTATGTTCTGAAACGAAATGTGGATTCATACATTTATATGTAATGTATGTTTGGTTTGTTATGCAAAATTATTTAACTTAACTTTGTATCATCAATATCTTTTGATACATTCCAGAAATCTAGAACCTCAAATTCTGAAGATGGTATTTTCAAAAAATTCAAATGAAATCAAATTTGTAGAGGAAAGTAATATAAATTTAATTAATTGCTTGTTGGAATTGTTAACATTATTACTTGGAAATGAATGTGTGAAAATACTCAATTGATGATAAATTTACATAGACTCCAAAGATACAATTAATTCTTATTTGCTAAGATCCAGACAATGTAAAGTGTATATTTATTCCCTTGTTTTATCTCTGTTTTCGTAGAAATAATTGTAACAAAGACTGGTTATTTATTTAGAGTTACTCTTATCCTCTGAAAATTGACACCAAGTATTCATGGGTATGAGACTAGCCACAAAATTTAGTAAATCATATCCCTTGGCATTTAAGTTAATTAGTATTTAAAAAGATTTTGGTTCTAAATTTCTTGTTCCTTGTACCTTGATAAAGATAAAATAATGAGATAATTTTTTTCTTTGTTTCTATTTATTTCATGAATATATTTTATTATTTACTGTATTTTGCAATATTCTTTAAATGGTAATAACATGGTGTTTTGATATAAAGCATATATTTTTGTTAAATTGAGATTGCTTTCCACGAATACGAATTATTTTATTGTACAGCTAATTTGGAAAAAGAATCATAAGATTATTATTTCATGGAGGAAAATGCTCTAATTTAAAGGAAGACAAATCAGTGATAGTAACACAAATTTCATGAATTAATATCCATAATGCATTTCTTCCTTTTCCTTTCTTTCTCTTATCTTTTATATCAAACTTTAAATATGATCTAATTTCTATCCTCTCTATTGCTGTCTCTATACTAATTTAACATCTTTGACTTAATTTATACATTCAGTATTAATTATTTTGCATCTGTTCTATATTGTCTTGCAATTCCTCCTATGTTATTTCAATCTAAATCATTTCTCATGTAATCCATCTTTATTAAAGAATGTGCCAATAGTTCTATGCCAGATGAATTGATTCCTCAAAAATGAATTTTTTGTGTTATCAAATACAATTTAATTCCCAGTTGCACAAAGAAGGAAAATTGGTGTATAAATCCTAATATTTAAAATTAAAACTTGTTTATTGATGATAAATATGGTTAGTCCTTCTTAAAGGGACTGTTATTCCATCTATTGAATTTTAATATGATGAAAAAGTTTAATTTTCATGTAATATTGAAAGACAGTTCTCAGTTGTTTTTTTTTTGTGTTTTTTAAATTTCATTTGTGAAGAATGATGATTTTATTGGATCTTTTCTTTTATAATGCAATGAATGTTGCAATGTGTAAGTAACATCAGTGTAAGAAGTTACCATTTGTATCAAAGGCTATTGTGTGGAAAAAATATTGCATGTAATTGCATGATCATCTCTATTGCCACCTCTCTTTATCTCCCTCTCCCTCCCTTCATCTTTCCCCCTCTCTCTCTGTCCTTCTTTGTCTGTCTGCCTGTCTGTCCCTCTGTCTCTCATTGTCTATCTGATTCTCTGTCTCTTTATCTGTATCTCCCTCTTCTTTCCTCTCCTTAACTGCAATGTTTCTCAATACCAGTCATATTAGCTATCATGTTCGCTGTATAAAGTGTACATACAAATTTTATCATATAAAATGAAGAGGTCAACAAACAATGTAATATTTTGCTGAGCCTTAGATTATGTATCTTATTCATATTAGTTGAAATATTTTTTGCTAGTAACTTGCGCAAGGTATCTGATTATTGCAGACACTTGACTACTCTCAATCTCTTGATTAAAAAAAAATTAATATACAAACTTCTTTTCTGTCTACAAGTTCATTATTTAATGTTTATTTATTCCCAGTGTTCCCAGTTCAATTACATTATTTTTCAGCATTTATAACAAATATCACCTTATCATAATCCTTTAAGGGTCAAGTCCATCCAAATATGTTGATAAGAATAAGTAGAGGAAATCAAACATAGCATATGCAATATGATGTAAATTTTGTGCCATAGATTAATGATTGACAGCTTACTGTAATATAAAATACTAAATTGATTAAGAACCAATACATAACTTGGAATCATATTTACAGTATTTTAAATTTAATCCTTCATTTGTTTGGGCTATTTGCATTGTTCTTGATGGTAGCCTTGTGTTGTCATTCGATATATAAAACAGACCATAATCGTTTAGCAAACCCGAATTTGACCTTCATTTAGTGGTGTTCCAATTACAGTTTCAGTCATTTACCCCTAGCATTTTGCACAAAATCGGTACATTCTAGCTTCTAAAAAGACCAATTTTGTTACAGTACAATTTTTCTCAACCATCCATATTTTCGTAATCTCAAGTACTTTTTTAAGCAAAAAAAAATAGACAATTGCAGTATATAGGAACCTAGAAAAGAAACGCCTATCTTTTATGTATTTTCAAGCTCAAAAAACATTTTTGTTTATGTCAAGTGCAAGCTCATGAAAATAAATTTTTTTTTTCCGAAATCGTGTATATTTGATACAAATTTTGACATGAAATTTCAATCGATTATGGTCATATTTGATAGCCTGACAAAACAGGGAATTCATGCATTTCCCCATAATTGTTTGTCAAACTTTGGGAATTAAATATATGGATAAATTCACGACAGTTAATCTTGAATAAATCAAATCAAGAAGATCATAATGATTTTTATGTATGCCCGTCTGTCAAATTCTGTCAAATTTTCATTCATTTTGGGGAATTTTTGATGAAATTCCGGTATATAAATTAAACGCAATATGGGACCATGATTGTATAAGCAACAATCTCCCGTGCTAAACCCAATTTGGTCGAGAGATGGACTTAGGTTATTCTTATATTCCTATACTTAATTACAATTTTGACATCCATCTCCACATTGGTGGTGGGGGTGGCAGCCCCCCCCCCCTTGACCAAAGCACTCGAATCATTCGATGTCTTAATAAGGTCAACTTTGTTGATACCGTCCTTGTCTCACATCTGTTCTTCATTCGATGCCATTTAATGTAAATTTTTGGGACTTGTTCTTGAGCCTTGACCACCAATAGTGCTTGAAATGGGTCTACCGGTTTATGTTTTGGCTGGATTTCAAATTATATAGACTTTTAATTATAAAACAATGATCAGCTTTATCAGATCACATGCATGCTTTGGGATAAGGCCAAGGCAAATATTATCTCCGGTTCAAACGCTCCATGGTCCAAACTTGATTTAACAATCAGTAGAACAATTAATATTTATTCCCGCACACATCGTTCCTTCGAAAGAAATACTTTAAAAAGTAACACTCAAAACGTAAACAACATAATTTTATCGCCTTCAACTTTAAAAGTTTAACGTCGACGGTCACTGACTTAATTATTCACGGAATACCAATTAATCAATTTAGGTATATAAAACGGTAATCAATATATACTTCAATAAAAAATAGCAAACCTACTATACCTTTGACTTTGTCATGCTCTTCGCCTACAGGTTTCGAATATTTGTTTTTCTGAGCAAACAAGATCAGAAAATAAGACAAGCATAATACAAAAAATTAAGAATTAATATTCAAACATTTGTCTTACTGGAAAAGTGTATTGGAGTAACTTCTCAAGCGGGGGGGGGGGGGTAACTTTGTAATTATCTACAAATTCATAACAGCCTCTGTTTCATATTTGTTAATTGTTATATATTTCATCCACACTTTGGGAATCAAATGAGATAAAACATCATGGCAAAACGGGGCAGCGGCAGTTCATGAATTCCGAGGGGCGGGGGCTCAATAAAAGCATCACTGGGAAAAGATTATTTTATTGCCTACAAAATATTTGATGATCTTGAAATCGGTGGCAATGAAAACATTTGTACGACTGTGTTGAAATATATACCAATGAGAGTATTATGTTCATATCAGATGACGAATAGTAGAGAAGGTGACTTTGTGAGGGCTGAAGATATAATTCGAGGATTGCACAACATCGTAAAAACGTACTATGCCTACCAGATACTACAAAGATTTGCATACAATGCTCTGTCATTTAGCATAGAATGGCCTCAAGTGTAAACACAAGTTCGGTTTTTTCACTGTTTCTGAACTCACGATGGTTCTTTGAATGCATATGTAGCCTTTTGTAACCCCCCTTCTGTGTTTCATTCTACTCTCGGTTTGCAAGAACTTACTTATCCATTGGAGCAAAGAAATTAGATGGATTTTAAGAGAAGACAATTTACTGTCAAAGTCAAAACGTTTTGTTAAAACATGCCCTCAACACTCCCAGCTGATCTTACGCTCGAGTGCAAACCACAAGAAAACAAAGAATATTAGTGCGTTGACCGTATATACAGGGCCATCCAATCGGAAGCGCGTTTCGCCTTGATAGCGACACATTCGACCAATCAGAAGGTACGATACGTAATCGCCTTTGCTATCGATAAAAGTCCTCAGCAGACGACAGAGTGAAGTCAATCCATTTTCTCGCAAATAATCAGTTAGACTCCATCCTGCCATCATGAAGGTTTCTATGATCATCGCTTGCTTGGCCATTGTGCCTTTCATCGTAGCCCAGGTAATTATAATCTCTTTCACCCTTCTATTTCCTTTCTCGTATTAATGAAATTAATTCAGGTTTAAATACACATTCAGAACGATTTATTATATCAATTTTACCACGACAAATTATTAAAAAATTAAGTAATATTGGAATTGCGGCATTGTCTTCAACTGTAGTTTTTGTTTGTCAATATCGGACCACGTGAACAAATATCTCACGTAACCATACAAAAATGACTCCATTGTGTTCCTTATACAATGTTCTATGTATTTTGTTTCGTTTTGCTTGTAAACATTGTAATAAGATTTTTATCATTATCCATTGCATTTTTTACATTGTATTTGTATGAATATTATCAGATTATTTTCCATATTTTATCATATCAATTTATGAATTCATCTATGGGAATCCTTCACACTGTTTATCATTAAGAATCATTTTATTTCAGCGAATGTTCTGCATTATGATTAATAAATGCACCTACCTGCATGTGAAGGGACTCTCTTTAAATGCAGACCGGGTTGGCTTGGATGGGGCGGTCTTAACTTTAGAAACAAAACAACAACAACAACATCTCTAATTTCACTTTCTTGATTAAGGCTGCTCCTGTAGTCGAGGAGGAGGAGGCATACGATCCCTTTGCATATATCGCCAACTTATTCAAGGAAAAGACCCAGCAGGCCTTGGACTTAGTGCAGGAGGGCCATGCTAAAGTGAACGAATTGTTTACCAGCTTAGAGATACCAGCCATCCCGGGCGAGGACCAGTACCCATCTGCTGAACAACTCAATGCAGAGTTGGTTGCCCTAACTGAGAATATTGATGCCCTGTCTGAGCAAATCAAAGAACGCATTCAGACTGCCATTGATGGGTATGTTTTACAGCGTAAAAACGTTGTTTAAGATTTTAAGAACGTTGTTTAAACCAGTCACTGCAACAACTATTGTGTAAAGCTTTAAACAAGTTGTTTAAAGTTTGTTTAAACAATTTGTTAAGCTTTAAAAAAGTTGTTTAAAAGGTTTAAACAATTAAACAAAAGTTTAAACAATTGTTCAACAGTTTTAATTACTTTTTGTTAGAGTGACTGGTTTAAACAACGTGCTATTTCTTTTACCGTTTACAATGTATACATGTTTCAATCCGGAAAAAAAAGTTAGGCGAGCCAATGAGGGCGTGTCCCAAGTAAATGATGATTTCTTGACTATTCGAAGAAAATGAAGTGATATATTTCATAGAATGTGTTTGGATTTACAAAATAAATCCTAATAATTGATTGTTCTTGAAATTTTTTTTTCTCTCTCTCTCGCTACGATCACGCATGAATTATAAATTTGAGGAGGTTTCAGATCACAGTCACCCTTATTCTAGCAGCTAGATGTCGTTGATATTTTTGGGTATCGATATGTCCGTTTTTGCATGAGAGTTTATATTATAATTTATTTATTTTTGTTTTAGAGACAATTATATTCCGAGGAAAATAATCACTTTGTCGCTCGTTAATAGAGTTTTAAACGGTGATGTGACAAAGTGCTACCATGCAAAGAGTATAACATTCGGAAGATAATGAGCGAAAATGTATCGCTTATTAGATATCTTTGGCTTATTATATATTTTTTTTACGTATGTTTATTCCACAAAGTTCCATATTTTTATCGGTAAGATGTTTTGGGAAGCATATGAGAGGGGCAAACATGCACTAGTAGGGCATATATAACAGTGAACAAAATGTTTGATTAGACAACGGTTTGGCTCTCGTCTGTTTTGGTGACAAATTCTCACTTCCTGTACAACTCTATATCGAACAGATATATCATGATAAATCTACAATATTATCTACTTATACATTTTAAATGATATATATTTCATCACATCAGTTCATTAATCCCATTACATTTAAATTAACTTACATCATAATATACGAGCCAGCACAGCGAGTGAGAAAAATAAGCATTTCTTAATTATGGAATGGATTTTTAAATCTATTATCGAGATTAAGTTTACACTACGATAAGCATTTGTCATCAAATTAATAAAAAAGAAAAAGCTTCGTGGTCCATAGTTGAATCTTAAAGACCCAATAGAGAAATGAGACCATGACATTGGGTTACAGCGTACACTCGTTAGGTCTCTAGGGGAGAATGGGGTAGAATCAAGGTCATAAAACACACATGAAATGACAGAATGGGTTTTATTTGTCAAATTCGTTCTGCGTCTGTTTAGATTTTCTGTTAATCAATGTTGAACATTCGTTCTTAAATTTTTTTTGCTGATTCTGAATTTTTAAGATTATATATATGAGATAAGAAAGAATGAAAGAAAGAAACATTTTGAAGAAAAAACTGTAGATCTAACGTATAATCGCGACAGAAGATAATATTTGCAACAAATCCCGTAAATATAATCAATGATATTTGTTAATCTTAATTTCTTTTTCATTTTATTTAGACTCAACTTTGACCAATTTGACTTAGACGGTGAACCCGAACCCGATAGTGAGCCAGAACCAGACAGCGAGCCAGAACCAGAACAACCTAGATGGTCTTGGCCTTGGTGATTCCATCTTTAGGGATTAGGTCCTTAGATGCCACCTCTAATAATTTAATTGAATAGCATGCGCCTCATTGACAGTTTGGTCCAGATTCTCGCGGAGATAACTACAACAAACATGTTCATCGCGATCGACCCTCATGAATCACATTTTGTTGTCTGCTTGTTACAAAGAGGGAATTATACAATCACCATGCCTTATTTTGACATATTTCACAGTAAAAACGCTGTTTAAGATTTTATACAACGCTGTTTACTATATGAACCTTACAGTATTTGTTTAACCGTTTAAACAATTATGTTTAATTTATTGAAGATTAGATACTGAAAATTAAACTTTCTTGCTTAAGATTTAAACACTTGTTTAAACTGTTTAAACAATTACTGTAAGGTTCATATAGTAAACAGCGTTGTATAATTTTTTTTTACTGTGTACGTATAAAACATAAATTTGTGACGCCACAGGGTAAATGTCTTTTAATGATGATAAAAGTTTGATCGCCATGTTAGCTATTTTGGAAGAAGATTATTTATTACGGATAGTGAAATTTGATAAAATATGATAATGTATTTGGTAATAAATTTTGTTTAAATTTCCACACCCCTGTCTGAATTTGTCTGAAACTTTTAAGAGTCGGCAGTCAAACATTAAGATTCGACTTGATTCTGAGAATGAGTATAATGCTGATACAGATTTGCCGGTGGATTTGTCTTTGATTGAAATGTGGATTTCGGGTTCTTTTGCTGATACCAATACGAGAGAGCTTTAGCACCGCGACGCACAGCGCTTTCAAGAACATAGAAAATGTATTCAATGCCCTTCATTTCAAATGGCAACAAAGAAGTCTTTGTCGATAATTGGTGAATCAAATCAGCAGTTTCGTCCTGGACCCTTGACAAACGATGCAATTATTTGTCAGCTCCGAAACTCAGGATGAAACTGCTGTTCCGGTTCACCATTTTTTGACAAAGACCTACCAGCTGTCCATTGTAATTTGACAGGCATTTTCATTACATTTACTTTGTTCTTGAATGTGTCGTGTGTCGTGGAAGCAAAACCTCCCTATTCATTTGTATTAATCATCCAGGGCCCTGTCTTACAAAGAGTTACGATTGATCCGATCAATCGTGACTCCGCTATGGAAATCCATCAATGTCATAATTTTTTCTGTAGGAAATATGCACAATGTCCTTTGTAAACAAAAAGAAGCACATGTGAATTTTCAAGAAAACAATGAATGCATGAATATACATCATACTTAGGAAATATTATGAACAAACATGAATAATACATGTTGACGTTGCTGGCCGTCCATAGTTGCGATTGATCGGATCAATCGTAACTCTTTGCAAGATGAGGCCCTGATTGACTATTATGATCATGAGTGAATGTGTGGATGCATGGTGAGTGGTTATGTTGGTGGATGGAAAGTGGTGGGTGATTGGGTGTTGATAGGTGCCGGATGGTTTGGCCGAGTTGATGTTGGGTGAGGTTGGGTGGGGTCATGGGCGGAAATCCCAGGGGACAGGGGGGACGCGTCCCCCTACCATTTTGGAAAGGGGGGGGGGGACATAATATCAAATATCCCCCTACTATTTGTGGTCTTTTATTATGGAAAAAATACATAACTCAAAATCGAAATTATACACATGTATTCTAAAATTTCGAAATATATTTAAACAGATAGTTTTTGTTAAGAACTTGGATAGGAAAAGAAAAGGCATACCGGCCCGACTATTCTCGAACTCGCATCTAGCCCTATATGCCAGCCAAAGACTGATGGCATTGATGACATCGATGGCCATTGTCAATGTCATAACTAATAAAAATGAAAAAAAGAAAATCACCTCTGGATACTTATAAGTAAATTTAGTGCATAGATGGTAGACGAGAATGTTCCATACCAGTAAAAAAATACCTTTCTTTGTTAAACCAATTCATTTTCCCTTTATTCCAAATTTATTTAGAATATATCTTCATTGTTCGCATACTCAGTAAAAAGAATAGCTTTCATGAGTTATGGTTAATCCTTCACAGTGAATTTTAACTATGTTTAATCCCCCAAAATTTGTTTTTAAATACTCTATTATTGAGACTTTTATATTCCATTTTTACACAAAATTCCTACCGTGGGAGGGGTCATCATAGTTAGATCAAGGGGGCGAAGCGGCGGCCCGCCCCCTATTGGCGGCGCAAAATTAGAAGGTGAGGAGAAAAATAAAAAGAAAGATAGGACGAGGAAGAAAATTAAATGATGGAAAGGAGGGGAATAATTGGAAAAAAGAAAACTTTCAGGTCATAGTACAAAAATAAAAAAAATTCGCTCGCGCTTTGCATTAATACGCAGCCATATCTTTATTTCAAAACGTGCTTAGAAATTTTTTCACTTTTTAGATCGAAATATATAAAATCAAATAATTTATTTAGGAAGATATCCATCTTTTTCATAAGTTGTAGGTTTAAATCTTTAAAAAAATTTGCTTGCGCTTTACGCTCACATTGCTTATTGAGATAAACTGCTTTTTCTTTATTTCAAAAGTGCTTAAAAGATCCAGTTTTCAGATCTGAATATAAAAAAATAATTTCGCGCTCGCATCAGTAATATCGTTGAGTCAGATACTACCCTGTTTATTGCTATAAGGTAAAAAGAAAATGACTTTTTTGGTCGGAAAAAAAAAAAATCAGGATATATTATACGCTTCGCGCTCACATTAATTAAAATTTAGTTAAATAGCTAACCTGTCCTTCATTTTAAAATATACTAATAACACCAATCATTTAGGCCGGAAATGACATATCTTCAGCACACACTTAGCGCTTGAATCTAATATTGTTTAGTAAAATTCCTATCCTGTTCATGATTTGAAAAAGTGTTCAGATTTTCCACAGCAGTTTTAGGTTGGAAAATACAAACTTTCATATATATATATATATGTTTGAGTTATTAATTCTGTAGAACATAAACACGGAAAACTCAATTGTGTCCCCCTACCTTCAAGGAGAGATTTCCGCCCATTGGGGGTGGGGGTTGGGTATGTGAGTTGTTGATCAGTGTGTGAATGAAAGTTGAGTGGGTGGGTTAGTGTGAGTCTTGATATGATAATGGACACAGCCAATGATCTTACTCTTGCAGTCTCGCAAAATGTTTTCAAAATGCATCCCCATAATAAAAACACATAAATACCTGTCCTAAATAAAAGTTTAACTTTTATTAGAATGTATACAATGTTATAATGTAAGCAATATACACATATGTAAATGTACATAAAGTATCAATAAATTCCCCATCAACAGTACAACATAGCATTACACCAATCACCATACACATCCAAAACCACTGATAATGTTTCAGGCAGTCAAGTGTCAAATTTTCACCGAAAAATTGGACACATAAAATTTTGCTATTTCATATCCTAACTTAATTTAGGAAAAAAATCATCCAATATCAAATTGAACAATAACTAATGATCAGAAGTCTATGGCATAAAAAAAATACTTTCTGTATCTGATTAATATTTGTGTATTGAGAGGTTCAGTATTGTGTCTGTTTGGTATGAATTTAATTTACGATTTGTAAAACCGGCTTTGATTTTGAGTACTAAAATAATTTTTATACATCATTCAATATTCCATTCCAGAGTCTTGTTTTGAAACCTCAAACTGAACACAACACAATATTCAGTGACAGAATATAAACTTTGCAATAGCTTTTACAGTGTTAAAACTAATAAGATAATCCATTAATTTTGGTTAAAAAGTGATCTTTAGCACATAGGAATTCCATGTTAAATACTTTACACATATTTTAGAACCCAAAAAATGAAATAAAAAGGTGATGTTAACAAAAATGGGATAAAAAAATCTTAAGTAGATGCCTGAAGATGGTAATTACCATCAAACATCCTTCAAATGTTTTGGGTTGTTTTTTACCCCATAACATTAAGATAGCCTCTGGAATATCCAAACACACTGTTGCTAGCAAAATATGGTGTTCCAGTTGGCTTTCCATAAATCCATATTCTTTGTATAGTCATTTGTAACATATGGAAAGCTGTATACAAATAATGCATGCAGCCGAGTGCGTAAGTGGAAATGCAGAGCACGCGAGGTTTCTTTGGATAGGTGCCGCACCGTGCACGAGCCGCTGGCGGCGAGTGCCCAGTGTGCACCATCTGAAGAAACCGAGCTTTCTCTGCATTTACTTTTACGCACGACAGAGCAAGTGCATTATTTGTTTTATAAAATAGCAACACAGAAACAAATTCTTAAAAAGTTACAGTACAGTTTTGTTGGACTAATTCTCCCAGGACTTCTACCGCACTGGTTTGCTTGAGCGTGCAATGTCAATTTTCGTTGCGCACCTTTTGCACTGCCGTGCAGTGCACCAAAAAAGTTGGATGTCATTTGATGTGTATTGGCCAATCGCGATGCTTGACATAATACACCTATTTTATAATATTGAATAACTGCCATGCTTGCTATTGTGTTTGAGTCTCTTCTCAGTCATTATGTAGGTTTATTTTGATAATATATGCATTAAAGAAATACTATCATCATAATCCACAATCAGGGTAATGTAACAAAAGACCAAGTATATGGATAAGATATATGACATATCATAGTCCATGAAGTTACTTGACACACAACAAAACATCATTTTGCTGTTGGTGCTGATTATATCTATACTAGCTCAAAACTTAATCACAAAACCATTTAAAAAAAAACTTAATATTATCCAGAATCCCATCTTAACAGATAAATACAGTCAAAAGACAAAATGATGAAATTTTGGGTATGAAAAAATATAAGAAATAATTTTCATTAAAAAATCTTGCAATGTAAACCCCCAAACGTACCGATAAACTAAGTCCACATGCTATAAAAAATAACCAATTACAATTCTCAAAGAAATGATTTCCTGCTCACCCTTTTCTTCAACATGTATAGCACCTACAACTCCTGTATAATCAAGGCACATCAAAGTAAAATGGTTTCTGCTCACACAAACACTTATTTGGCAAGGATAGCTTTGAAGATCAGAGATTATCAAGTAATTGAAACTTATTCAACAATGACTAAAATCTCCTTCAGTTCATATCCAACTATGGAAATATACAGTGCGTCCCACAAAAAATGAAACCGAGAATTATCGACAATTTGTCATAACTTAATCGCAATTACAATAGACAAATGACCTACCATTTTAAAGCTTAGAATCTCCTCTTTCATCTGAAATTACTTAAATTATTTCTCATTCACGCATGAGTGGGCAAAAACAATTTGAAAAGGGGATACCAAAAAGCCACTTGGCGGGCCGTATCTGGGTTTCAAAAAGAAAACCACATTTTTAAAAAGTTCAATATCTGCTCTTTAATTTGATACCTAAATTACAGAAAATGGTCAAGAAATAACAAAGTTCTGGTTATTTGAAATAAGGCTTGAATTTCAATAATTTCATAAAATGAAGAGGTTTTACAGGCTAGCGTTCAAACTCACTCGACACTCCGTTTTATTGACGATCAGCCATGCATTAAGTCTTTTGTTACCGTGCGATAAGCTTCAGTGGGAAACCGGTGAAAACATGTTTATTTAATAAAATTATGGAAATACAAGCATTGTTTCAAGGGATCGTAACTTTTTTACTACTTGACCATTTTCTATGATTTAGGTATCAAAGAAAAGAGAAGATATTGAACTTTTTAGTCATGTGATTTTCTTTTTGAAATTCAGATACCCCCCGCCAAATGAGTATTTGGCATCCTTTCTTCGAATTGTCTTTGCTCAATCATGCGTGAATGAGGAATAATCTAAGTAATACCAGATGAAAGAGGAGATTCTAAGCTTTACATTGGTAGGTCATTTGTCTATTTTATTTATGATTAAGTTATGATAAATCATCGCTAAATCTCGGTTTTGTTTTTTCTGGGACGCACTGTATATATATTTAAAACAGTGAACAAAATAGCCAGGGAAACTTGCGTAAGTTGACTTCCTGTAAGTCCAAATTTTGCCCATGTCAAAGCAATGTTTTAGACCCAAGGCCCATTTCATAAATCTTGTAATGATAACAAATTCACAATAACAGTTTTAAGCTACTGAAATCATTCGATTTGATTGGCTGATAGTAAAATTGTTATAGAAATTGTGCATTTGTTATTATAAAAAATCTTTATGAAATGGGACCCAAATTAGAAAAAAAAGGTGATATATACCTCGTTTAAGTTGAATTTCTCCTATTCAACTAAAGCAAAGTTACCTGTTTTAAATACATACATCCAAACTAGGGTGTAGAGGGGGTCTGAATGAATATACTCCTTTAAAGATGTTCCGCTAAATCTAAAATCTAAATAAAAATGCAAATATACATATTTCAGTAATGAAAATGAACAAATATATGTGTTTTGATACCCTCAATAATGACTACCGGTACTATAACTAATTTTGTGCTACAGTTGGAGTTTAAAAGAGTAAATATCTTGCAACTAGCAGAAAGACCTGAAATTTGAAGGAAAAACAAAAGGTTTTCTTCAATAAACAAAATACATGAACTATTACTTGATGATGATGAGAGTGAGCAATATTGATATGAAATTAAATACTGAATATTAACCTAGTACAGAGCATATGTAGACATCTACCAACTCAAGTTACTTAACCACAACATAAATAGCAACAATAACTTGTTCTTTTTGAAAAATAAATTTGTTGATTATACATTATATGTAGCACAATCAATGATTATTTTCGTAAAATAAGAATCTGAAATCGTCCATTCTTTTTAAAAACAGAACAAGAAAATTTAAATCAGATGCAAGGTTATTACACAGGTGAATTAATGTCAACATCACTATTCTTGATACAACAACCCAGGAATACATAAAATGACTTACTTCAGACAGGTGTCATTGAATAATGCCTATCATTAATGGATGCTTTGTAAATCCTTAAGATGAACATATACAATGTATGTATGTTACCATAGTTTCCATCGATAACAAAGTTGAAATAAATATGATATGTATCTTCTGTGCAAAGGGGATGTTTAAAGTTATTGAATAGGGTCAGTTAACAATTATGTCAGTGAATGAAGAGCTTGGATAAAAATAATTCCATAATCATCAGTTACAAATAAATGTATGAATACAGAAAATATCAAAATGTTGGACAAATCATGCAACGAAGGGCCCAACAACATGTGATATTCATACCTTGCAACAACAACAAAAAACGTAGTCCAAATTACATGTATAGTTATGGATGATTGTTTCTATGAAGTATATAAAATATGACATAATAATGGTGGGTCATTCAGAGATACATGTATAAGATCATAAGCAATAAGCAAACCCTGAGTAATATATTTTATTACCAAAGGAACATCTAGAGAATGTGAACATATCACACACCTTGATAGCTTACGCAACACTGAAGCATTAGTTATGTCATTGGTTAAGCATGTAGTATGTAAATGGCCTTGTTCACACTTTGTCACTATGAGTTGTGTAGCATGTGAAGTTTGTCATCACTTGTGAATAGGGGCACCGCTAGGGAATTTTGATGTGGGGGGGGGGGCAATCTTTCTTTTTTTCTTTCTTCCTTATCATCCCTCTTCTTTTTCCTCCTCTTTCTTTACTAATCGAAAACTAATAAGGGTGGGTAGTTTGTGAAATAACCCCATCCCCCCATATCACTGCACTGCTTACGAATGACTCTTACATTTCATGTTTGTTGTATTTTTAAAAGTACATTGCAAACATATATTCCTAATAAGAACTGAAACATACAAAACAGTTCCAAACGTTTTTTAAACCAACAATCTTCTTTCTTTGCTTCCTATCCATCCCGCTTTTTTCCTCCTTTTTTTACTCATTGAAAAACCATAGGGGGATGGTGGTCAACACCCCTTCCCCCACCCCATGGCCCTGCCCTGCTTGCTAACGACTGAAACATTTCATGTACAAATATTGTCATATGTTTTATTTAAAGTACATTACATATATAGTTTGCTGATAAGAATTGAAACATACAACACGGTTCCAAATGTTTTTTTTCTTTGCTATTCATAAATATCTCGCTAATTGCATGATGTCAGTACATGTAGATACCCATGAACATGACCAAGCACTGTTAATTTCATCTGTTTCATGTCTCTCTAAACTGCATCGACATCTGATAACTGACAATAAGTAAATAAAACACAACTTACTATAATGGAAGCACTGCAGTAAAACAGATAAAAATTCATCTTGATATTTGTGTAATCATCATAATGTCAACCAGTTGACTAAAATATTCCCAAAATTTCATAGTCATGATATAGGGATCACCAGTGCCCCATTTCATAATGCTTATTTATCAATATTGAATCATCAGCCTGTCAACAGAACCTAGCTATTCATTGTCTGATGGCTAATTCAGCCATTGAAATTGTGTATTATGATACCAATTTATATGAAAAAGATATGGATCCCTTTAATCAACAGTTCCAATGATGTTCACACTAAAATCCTTGTTAATTGTGTATGACACATGAACACCACATCAAAAAGTATTGTATTTCAGGACTGAGCAATACAATTTCTCATATACATATTACTATTCAATATCATGTTGGCACGATTTGAAGCCTATCTATTTCCCTTTAAATTTACATTGATGCTCCATTCCCAACAATTAAATAATCATGGAACACGCATATGATCGTGAGCCAAAATCTAAAGCAATATGCAAAGTTCATGAAACAAACGAATGTTCCCCCAATCGGCAAAAACCAATGCATTTTTAGCAACAATGATCTTTTCATTAGTCCCACATACAGATCCAACATGCATTTTACAATAAAGCAATCTTTACAAATCATCAATGTAAAGGGGAATAAAAAGAAATTTCAATCATACAGAAAGCAAGTGTGATGATAGAGTAATAAGAGAAATATAATTTCTTAACCTGAATTGCAAACCTTTGGAGGGGTATAATAACTAACAATATAACAAATTAACCTTGAGCCAGATTGCAATTCTAATATAGCTCATTCATGATTTACAACATATAATTCATTCAACAAATCAAATATTCTTCATAAATAATTCGTACAAAATAATTTATACATCTGGAAACAAAATTCATCACCTTTAATACAAACATGTCTGAATCAGCAGGAAGAAGCAATAGTAAATTTGCATCAATTTGTCAAATTGTTCTCTAATTACTTTGGTGGAACCTCATTCACATTTGACTGCACTAGTGCAAGAATGCACTGAACAACAAGTTTTGTGCATAGCATAGCACAGTCAGGTACCATATGCACTAAGAGCCTCATATCCTTTCATAAATTTGGTAAGTTTGACAGAAACTATGGCTTGTGCATTGCTGAAATGATTGCACCAATTTGCTGATGTCGACCAGCGAGCAGAATAATTGGGCAAAAATCACCATTTATGTGGCAAAACATCTGTCAGCCAATCAGCTTTCATGATTTCAGTAGATTATCACCATAGTTGTGATGTGATATAAATTGGGTTCCAGAAGAAACTGATGAAACTTTACAAGGGCACTGTATAAATTCCTCTCAGTCAAAATGAACAATATTTCTTCACAGGCTAGCTTCAATAATCGTTACCAAGCACATGTTAACAATTAAGAGATAGATAGCCCTCACATGAATTGGTTTCAAAATCCAAAGGAAAAAAAAAGCAAAAGAAAGGCCAATGAAAATGAGATGAGATTAAACAAACTTCCAAGTTTATTACACATGTCCTTCACAGGCATGTGTAGTAGCTACAGGAAATTAACATCAAAATTTTAAATTTGTGCAATGCCCTTGCAAACTTTAAGCAGTTTCTTTTGGAACCCAGTTTATATTAAAACAATTTACGAAAGATTGCCTGGATGCACTTTGCCGGCGGTGGAGCTCATAATGGAAATCATCACATGTCCGATTCCCTGTCATGGCATTTGATAGGCTTATTGCACAGAGTTTGATCTTGACTAAAACAAAACCAAACGCAACTCCCAAATGCATGATTTTGATTGGTTGAAAATCAAGTACACTTGGAATTCTGGAGTTGCGTTTGTGATACTCTTTGTGATACCAGCCCTTGATTAGACATCACCATCATACCATGACATGAGCAAATAAGGCTTCAAAATCTTCTTACCAACATAATTTCATTCATACTACAATTATTGCACTTGATTACCTCGACCATCTCTCACCGGTAGCGGATGAGCCTCAGTGTTGAATACATATTTATCTAGCGGTATTAAGTTCGGGTCATCGCTGAATATAAGGAATAAATACTTTAACGTTTCACCTAAAAAGAAGCTCTCCATTTTATCCCTCATGTTGACGTTATCAGGGTTTTTGACATTACCGATGGACGAGTAGCCACCGCCTGGTATCTTGGTGTACTTCTCAAAGGCTTGGAAGATTTTCCAGGCCCACTCCCTGTAGAAGTTTTGTCCCGTGATGCGGTAGAGGTAGAAGAAGCTCTCGATGGTCTCTGGTCTGAGCAGGTTGTGTGTGTCTGCAGGCTGTTAAGGTGAAGACAAAAAGAAAGAGTAAGGATAATGAAGGGATTCTTAATCCTACATACAATGGGTGATTTCAAGTTCAGTGTTGGTGTTAAAAGCATACTTACAATTGCCTTCCATAGCTCAAACACCTAATCAAAGTTTTTAAAAATGGTCCAAAATCACATACTTGATAGTTGAATTCCACATGAGACTTGGCTGAAGACCAGTCTTCTTTTATTTTTTGTTATGTGCTGATGTAAAATCTGTCCAAAACTAACACCCAAAACGTCAACACCGCTCTTGATATCACCCATTGATGAGTATCATTAGATCTTGATAAAACATATGAATAATACTATCAACTTCAACTTTACCTTGGGGAACAATAAAATTTAATATTATCATTACTGTAGGCGATAGTTTAAACCACTGCCCTGTAAATCAGTCAATTTTGATATACTCTACTTTGGCATATAGTGTTGTAGGTATATGTCATCTATATGCCTGCCAAATTACCCAATTAAAACTACTTGATTTCAGCATGTAAAGTGCTAGCCATATCTACAGACAGAATTCACACCATTTTATTACTAGATGAGCAATAATTAATTTCCCACTACCATCATTTGGCATATTTTTCTTAGCAATAAAAAATATACATGCTTTTCACTTTTTGGGATTAATAAAAAGCACTTCAGATAACTTTTGATAAAGTTCAAAACTGGAGTTATCTTTAAACTGCACATGCATGAATCCCCCCTCTCCCTGAAGTAAAGGCATTCACTAAGAGCACTGCATTAAAGAGTTTTGTCAGTTATTCGATTTCATTGGCTGACACTAAACTTGCTGAAGTAATTGCGCATTTGTTATCATAATTAGTTTTCATGAAACAGGACCCTGATGACAGGACCTACCTTGATGATAAGATCCTCTTTGACCCCAGGCAAAGTATTAAAGTAGGTGATCTCGGGTGCCAGGAAGGTGGGCATCTGAGCATACATCTGGAAGCAGGTATGGGCAACCTCTTGGGCTAGCTCCAGGTGAGACTCTGGTAGCCCGTTGAAATGACCAAGGGCTAGTGTACCAGGAAAGAAGCAGGCCAGCTCGTCCTAAAAAGAGGAATAAAAGTGTAATGAGAGTAAAGGTAGTGAGAATTCCCTACAAAACGATCAGGGCTACATTTATTTAAGGCCATAAAAGGCCATGCGGTAGAATCCCTTATGATAAGTCTCCATGCCCCTCTCACTGGCCTCATTTTTTGCCTTTTTGAATTTTCTATCTGTGTTTTGTCATAATAATGTGCTCCATAGAAAAGTATCCTTCCCTCAAAAAAAATTACAGGCCTAAAAATCGGTAGAACATTATAAAACCTGATAAATATTCTTGCCTTGGAGCAGATAGGCGGAACAACCTATGATGTGGAATATATAACTTCAAATGAAATTAATGATAGAGCTCAATAAAAACAAAATTAAATATTACATATTCAAGGTGCTTTACATATGCTAGGACATGTCTTGTCCCGAGTCTAATTTCTGTAATGGGTAACTCCCGTAGAAACTCAGCAGGCCAAGCTGGTATTAGACCAATTACATAGAAAATATTTTAGTCTAAGTTGATCAGGCATAGTGGCTGACCTTACAGACGACAAAAATAACTCTAGGGTCTGTTTATCAATGTGGAGACAATGGCAGAGCAGGGGTTCAAACTCACAACCTTACAATCATGAGTCCAATAACCAATAGACCACACAACAAAAGTGTGTCAATTCTATAACACCTATTCTATGGGTTGTCAACTTGAGAAAATGCTCTTAAAGGGGAATGAAACCCTTGGAACACGTAGGCTTGTGTTGAAACAGAAAAATCAAAGAATAAGAACAAAGAAAGTTTGAGAAAAATCGGACTGATAATGAGAAAGTTATGAGCATTTGAATATTGCAATCGCTAATGCTATGGAGATCCTCCCATTGGCAATGCGACAAGGATGTGTGATGTCACATGTGAACAACTTTCCTTTGATGGACTATAAAATACCCCCAAAATGTCTCTTTTTGCTTTTTCTTATGGTGATACAAACTCTTAATCCATGATGTATTCTTTAAAAATCTGTATTACATGCCCTCCTATAGAAAGAACACATGATCTACTGATAGATGTGATAAAAGAGGCAGTTTAAGTGAAATATATACTAAAGTAATGGGAGAGTTGTTCACAAGTGACATCACACATCTTTGTCGCATTGCCAATGTGAGGATCTCCATAGCTTTAGTGATCGCAATATTCAAATGCTCATAACTTTCTCATTATTTGTCCGATTTTTCTCAAACTTTTGTTGTTCTGTTTCTTTGATTTTTCTGTTTTCACACAAGCCTACGTGTTCCAAGGGTTTCATTCTCCTTTAATAACTCACCATCTTAGGAGTAAATGAATCTCTATGAAGCTCTCCGATGAATGTCAGTTTGTTGGGTTCTGATTGTCCCAAGAGTTTCTTCTTGATACCTTCTACTGCTGCCGAGTACTCATCAAGGAATCTGAAATCAACACATTCATAATATACCTACTCGTCACCGAATTCAAAAAAAAAAAAAAATTACTTGAAAACCCCATATTTGTCAATATGATGTTTGAAATACAGTGTACTCAATGAAAAAGCTGTTACAACAGCCAGTTTGCTTGCAATGGACCATTATCATCATCATCTTGATAGATTGGTTGATAACCATGTACTCAAAATGATTACAAATCTCATTTAGATACAATACAGTACATTATGTTTTGATCACTTTCTTTGAAATGATATTGCAATTCACATATTCGTAAATTGACCTCTTCAGCCTGTGCTGAAGGCCAATATTTATATCAATACATAAAATAAACAAATAAAAAATATACAAATAAACACTAGCTTTCCTTGGATCTCACTTGTAGATTTAATAATTTAATCCTAATTGTTGCCTGTGCTTGGGATTAACTAATCCTTCAAATTTTCAAGTTACTATCACTCGCGGTGTGTGCTCTTCAGGAAAAAGCTGTAAACCACCTTAGGAAAAGTAGGCATCTCGTAGTAATGAGAATTGTTGGTGAATATGAAACATACAAATTATTCATATACTCTCCTCAAACGAACTTACATTTTTTCTGATTTGCTCGTCTGTAACCACTGTTTGAGTAAATATTCATAGTAGCTATCAGCTCGTGCACCCAGGGTCAAGATAGAGTTGGGCCGGAATTGACCAGAGTTGGCATTTATAAAGATTGGTACCAGACCTTCTTTCTTTGGCAAATTGTGTAGGTGCATCATTACCTGTTTAAGAAAAGGATATAGAACTGAAATACATGTATTTATCTAAGTGCTCTAATCTCATCAATGCGTATTCTGAACTCAGGTTCAATTCAAACTCTGGGCCCCGTCTTTCAAAGAGATTGTAACTCTATGTTTATCCATCAGTGTCATAAATTATTCAACAGGAAACTTGCAAAATGTCCTATGTAATCAAAGGAGAACACACCAGATTGTCCAGAAATCAATGAATTTATGGATATACATTCATATCTGACTTTGAGACAGAGGGTCGTGGGTTCGAATTCCAGCCATGGCGTAATTTCCTTCAGCAAGAAATTTATCCACACTGTGCTGCACTCAACCCAGGTGAGGTGAATGGGTACCCGGTAGCAGGGTGCAACATAAGCGCTTGCCCGATTGCCCGGGGCAAGTAAAAGTTAGAGTCGGGCAAGTGTTTTGAAGCAAAGACAAAAACTGCTTGCCCGAATCAGGCAAGCAAAATTCTCCTATGGAAATTATATTTTAGAAAGATTCCCCATATTTCACCATCAAAATATAGAAAAGAAAAAGAGACAAAAAAAGCAATATCATTAATTTCTTCTTTCGAATTGCAAAACACACAGCTCAGAGACGTACACACACACACAGAATCAATGGCAGTCTAGCATACCTAGCTAGCGCCTAGTCCACGCAGCCGATGCATGCAGTTAAGTTTATGGTTTCTACAGAGTACGGTGCTGCAAGAACGAAGTTTGCTCTGGAAGAAATCTCCCACAGAACTGTCAAAATTCACATTTCTTACCAATGAAAATTCTTGTAGTGTCCATATTTGATATTGGTGAATTTTCTTCTTTATTTATGACTGGATAGTTTGAGCTTTCTTCCTCTCTATTTTCTTTCTTTCTGCCTATCTTTCCTTCTTTTGAATCTCTCTTTATTTCTTTAAATTTCCTTCCTTCTTCTGTTAATTTTTCTGTTACTATAGCTGTCTTTCTTTTTGTCATTCTTTTCTTTCTATCTTTTTTTCTTTCTTCCTTCCATCCAACCTTTGTTTACCTATTTCTTTAATCCTTCCTTCTTTTTCCCCTTCCTTTCATTCTTTCTTACTGTCTTCCTTCCTTCCGTCCATCCATTCTTTACCTTTTCTTCCTGTCTTTTTTTCTTCCTTACTTTCTTCATCCCTTTCATTCTTTCCTTTCTTTATTTCTTTCCTTCATTCCTTCCTTTCTTTTTGTCTTTCATTCTTTCTTTCTCCTTCCTTCCTTTCTTTCCTTCTTTCTTTATTTCTGTCTTTCGTTCTTTTGATCTTTCTTTTTTCCATCCATCCTTTCTTTTCTTCCTTATTTTTTCTTTCTGCCTTCCTTCATTCTTTCTGTCTTGTATCTATCTTTTCTTTTTTTCTTTTTTTCCCTTCCTTCCATCTATCCTTATACCTTTTCTTTCTTCCTTCTTTCCTTTCTCTCATTTTCTTTCTTTCCCTTTTTTCTTTCTTTTTTTCCTTTTATTCATTCCTTTCTTTCCTTCCTTTCTCTTCCTCTCAGTTTTTTTCTATTTTTTTTTTCTCTCTTTTTTCTTTCCATCCTCCTTTCCCTTCTTTCTTCCTTTCTTTCCATCTTTCTCTTTCCCGCAGCCATTCTCTCTCTTTCTTTATTTATTCATTTTTTCTTTCTTCCTTCCTTTATTTCTTCGTCCTTTCTGTCTTTCTTCTTACTTTTTTCTTTCATTCTCTCCCCCTCTCTTATTTTTTTTCTCTGGTTATTTTCAGTGATTTCCCCTTTTTTATTGTGTGTCCTAGTCCCCTCCAAAATATATGGAAAATATATGAGATTAGGAAATTAACTAAAGAGCATATTTACCATATATGTTGTCATGATGTTCAAGATAAATGAAAATCATTAAAAAAAAGATATACAACTACAAGGTACATCAGTAGTCATGTTGAAAAATGTTTTTTTTAAGCCGTCAATGGTATGGTATGTAAAACTACAGTATAAGGCTATAACTTGTTTTGAAGCAATAAAACTTTGTTTTGAAGGATTTTTTCGGGCAAGTGAAATCTATATTCGGGCAAGTATTTTCCAACTTTTTGAAAATTTACTTGCCCGACTGGGCAAGTGCTTCAAAAAAGTTATGTAGCACCCTGCCCGGTAGGAAGAAATTCTTTGAATGCTTTGAGCACCTAGGCAGCCCAGCTAAAGCCGGGGTAATAATAATAGCAGGGCCCGCTGGGAGAACAGTTTTCAGAACTGATGTGGCTTCCCTGGGTAAATATACCTATATTATTATTATTATCTAGAAATAGTTTTGAACAAACATGCATTTTATATGTTGACTTTGCTGGCTTTCCATAGTTGTGATTGATCGGATCAATCGCAACTCTGGTCTGAAGTTGTGGTTTCACTATGGATAGCCAAGTGTGACACAAATATCTAACAGTAGAGGTTCAACATCTCAGCTCATTCGACAGTCAAATCATTAATAATTTCTGGCATTGATAGTAAAATAATTTTCTTCAACTATCAAAGTATAAGAAAGGGGCAAAGTTAAACTGAGAAACATACAATATACTTTTAACATTTTTGTCCCAAGTTAAATGAGACTTCAGAATACAGGATATTTAATTCAGATTTGTGAATTATCATTACATTTCCAGTTGGGTAGAATCAAAGTGTTTGTACAGCGTTTAAACCATTAAAAGGCATAAACGCTTTCCAATATCGACATCATTTGACTGTATAGGGGGGGGGAACCTTCACCAAAAGATGCCAAAAATTCACATTTCACATCCTTACATTCATGAAAAAGTCATTTATTTTCCATATTTCATTGAAATTCTTTTGATTCGGGAACTGACAAAATAAAAGATATTCCCCTCTTTCTTGACTGTGAAAGATCAACGTCTCTAAGCACTTTACAGACATTTTATTAACCTGGTCATCGGATCCTGGTATGCCCGACACACACTTTATGCAATTTTGCTCACTCCCTGGGGAGCATTCCAGCAAGACTTTTCAAACTCAATTTCATTTCGTTAGTGTCAAATCATCTGACCTTATCAACAGCTTGCTTGTACTTTGGATCACCAGTAGTAAATGAGAGATCACGGAACTCAAGTTGAATAGTACTGACTTCAGAGACGGAGCTGTCAGGTCCCCATCGCGGTGCGTGTGCATTACCTGTATGCAAGTTGACATCTGAGAAGGGTACAGCTGATTTACTCTGGAAACAACGCAGCAGGCTGTCGCCTAGTCCTACCTGTTAGACAACGACACAATATATTTAAGTCTTAGCAAAATAAAATTACAACTCTTTTTTTTTAGTTTTGTGTTACATTGTGCCAATTGGCAACTTTGGCATATAAAGAATTAAATGCAAAAGACATTGAAAGATTTCTTCTTCTACGACGACATTCAACCATTAAAAGAGTTCAAAATATTTAGGATACATAACTATAAAACATAATTCATCATTTGAACCAAGCCTGTTTGGGGGTTCGACTAAACCCCCTAAAATTTTCAAAAGCTAGAAAAAAAACTAGGGGTGGGAAAGGACAAGAGAAGGGAAGAGAAAGGATAAAGCCCCTAATTGAAAACCCTGACTATGGGGCTGTGAACTGATATGATTTGATTTATCATGGTGGTAAAATTAGTTATATTATCTTAGAGAAGTAGACCCTTCACAAAAACACAAATTTTTCAGTGAAACTTTTTACTGAAAGATTTCTTTTACTAAAGAATAATCATAGAATAGAGAAGACATGACATAATAATTCAATTCTTCTGACCTTCAAACAATTGATCATAAATTAATAAATGATATAATCAACACCAATTGTAAGTATATTGTACAAGTGTTAACAAGAATTACAATTGATTGCAGCGATTGACTGTATCTTTGATGTAACATGATCCTATACTTACAGCTTTTTGAAGAAACATATCATCACCAGTGAGATGGTAGGTACTGAGAAAGCTCCCTAAAACTCGGATTGTTGTCTCAAATAAATTAACATCTTTGTTAGGAGTTACGCTCATCTGTGCTATATGATCCCTAGCCTCTTGAAACTCTGGAAACAAAAATAAATGTACACCTTGATTAGAAATCTGGACTGGACTATTGCACTCATTGTTTCCCAACTGTCAGCCATGGTCAAGAAACATTAAGTTCTAAGAGAGTGGGTTACAGGTTGTACTCACCATCGGTCAAACCCATGATGACCATTGTATCCAAACCAACAACCATGGTCAAGAAACATTAATTTCTAAGAGAGTGGGTTACAGGTTGTACTCACCATCGGTCAAACCCATGATGACCATTGTATCCAGACTGTCCACCATGGTCAAGCTAAGAGTGAACCATTCACTCCATTTTTTGCTGATTGGTTTGAGTTCATCATGCCCCCAAGCATGAGCCTTGTAAGCTTTCCAGGCATGTTTGAAGGCATCCACCACGGCACGCTGACGATCATTCTTTGCACCTACAAGGAAAGACAAGCTTCAAATCTTTATCTTGTACTGATTTATAATTTCTCCAGGGATAATATGTGTGGCAATTCTGTAAAATGTTTTTTTTTGTGTGTTCAACTCCCATTTCTGTCCATACTTCCTTTATCTCATGTACCTCTTCTACAGGGTTCCCAGCTTTTCCAGAAAATAAAATTCCCTGATGAAGTTTAGAAATTCCCTGACGATAATAATGATTTAAACCCATTCTCAGTTTTGCATGTTTCCTAAGTTGTTGCAGTGAATTACAAGAAAAAAACCCACTAAAATAACACCATATTCATTCAATGGATGCTGTTTTGATATGCAACAAAATACAACAGAGTCTGACTGACTAACGTGCTTTCGACTTTTGGGCCGATCAAAATTCCCTGATTTTTCCGTCATTTGAGGCATTTTCCCCTGATTTGAGGTATTTTAAAAATCAAATTCCCTGATTTTTCCTTGACTGGAAAAAAGTATAATAATTTTTCCTGATTTCCCTGATTGGCTGGGAACCCTGTTCTACCTTTTTTACAATAATGATGATAACATATGCAATTGGTAAGGCGCCATATCCATCTTGCTATCCCAGATCTCTCATGGGAGGGAATTCCAGAAAAACATGACACCTTTCCAAATGAATTGTAGAACAGGGACAAATCATTTTAAGAAGCTCCCTCACATTAAATTTTTCTTGCATTGCCTCTGAGTGCACAGCTAATGAGAACAAAGATCATGAATCAATAAGATGGTTCCATTAGAGGAAAATAGCAAAATAAAAAATAACAAAGATCATGATTCAATAAGATGGCTCCCTAAGAGGAAAATAGCAATTAAACCAACATATTCATAAGTTTTCATAGGAAGAAATTCAACACAATTTGGATGCTTCTGTAACAGCTGGGCCCGTCTTACAAAGAGTTGCGATTGATCCAATCAACCACAACTACGGAAAGCCAGCAACTTCAACATTTAAAATACATGTTTGTTTAAAAATATTTTCTAGATATGATGTATATTCATACATTCACATTTTTGATTAAAATTCAGTGTGCTTCTCTTTGTTTACAAATTACATTTTGCCACTTTCCTGAAGAAAAAATTGATGGATTTCCATATACTTGAGGTTGATTGGATCAATCATAACTCTTTGTAAGACGGGGCCCTGGTGTCAGTCACACAGAGTAGAACAAGATTTATGACACCTCCCTCCTCCCAAAAAAAAATAATTAAAATGAAATCCTGAATAAAACGAGGTTATCAAATAACTAGCAAATATAAATTACGATGGAAAATGGAACAAAAATAGAGTAGAAGATTTATGACCAGCAGAAGTTATGTAATGCCACTGGAAATTCCACATATTGCCTAACATCTCACTTTCCCCCACCAGACAAGTTGCTTGGGTTAAGCAGGCATGGCTGCAGAATTGCTTGCTGGTACATCAAGTTTACTTTCCCCAAAAGAAGTCTCTATTGCTGGTAATTCCAATGCTTTTTACAAAGTATGGGGTCCCCAAGAATGCCGACACATATGAATTTAATTGCAAATGTGCAATTGCAAATTTCCTGTTGCATGTCACATTTGCTCAAAGCAACCTGTATTAACCAATCAGAATTTATGTTTCAATAATATCACTGTATTACATGACGGTGGAGAGATTTAAAAGCATCTACTTACCATACATTGAATGAGGATCATTATTGCCAAGGTTTCTTTCCTCATTGTCTGGAAAAGGTATCACTACTTCTTTCTCATCATTCTCCTACACAGGTAAAACACAACAGTAAACAAATACATAATGAATATCAGTTTACTATCATGCAAATACTTTTACATTTTTTGAATAAAAAAAAGGTTATGAATTATTTGTTAATACATATGTTCATGTTTGTTGGTGTCAAAATATTAACTAATGGTTTCAAATCTACTATTGCAACCTTATTGCATCTAATTTACTTTTAAAACATTAATTCCACCTCTTTGTTGTTTTTTAAAATAGTCTTGGGGTGAAAATATGATATTATGTTGGTTTTAAAAGAAACAGAATTAAAAACTGTTTGAACAGTTTCTGCAAAAACCCACAAGAATTTCAATAGTACTGAAATGTAAGCCTTTAAAATCACTAGAAACTGAAATATTTGCTGTCAAACTTATACTCCCAATAATTCATCCTTATGGTTAAATCATTTTGAAAAGAAATGTGAAATACAAGATAAGAGAAAGTCTGGTCGATATGATTTTAAAAATTTTGTTTGATAAAAATGTCTGAGATTTAACCTTAAAGAAATCACACTATTGTTCTGTTTGTTAATCTTATTTTGAAAATTGTATGGTGCCATAATTTAATAAATATCAATAATACTGTTAATGAGTTACCACACAACACCAAATAAAGGAAACAATAACAATGATTATATCAACTAACTTGCCTTGCAAAAGCTACAAAATCAAATAAGATTTTGGCTAGGAAAGCTCAAATCATTTGTACCTGTCATTTATGACCTAATTCATAACTAATTAAAAAAGCAAATAAGATCCAAATGTGATAGCTTCAGAAACATATTCCATGCACAAATGAAGAAAAATATATGCCAGGTACCACTACGGAAGTACTTCCTCCAAATAAAATCAAAATCTTGAATAATTTAAACTAAACACATGCTACCAAATCGAAGAAAGGCCCGTCCTTTAGTTAATGGGAGAGCAATCAATGAAGTGATTTGTGAGTGACTTTCACCATTAACTGCCATGAGCTATTGGAATTCTCATATTTGATTGGCTAAGAGCAAATCAGTGAAAATCAGTGACAAATCTGTTCATGAAACCCATCCCTGAATGCATGCACTACTTTACCTACACCGCCCCCATCATGCTAAAATAAGCAGATTCAGCCAAACGATAAAAGATGGACAAAGAGCCACAGATGGACACCAATTTTTTTTTATCCAACAATTTTGTGTTACCCCTAGGGCACCCTCGGCGGCGCCCACGTCCGAACGATCTATATCATATTCTTCTCCATCATCATTGTTGTCATCGCTGATGTTGTCTGCTATGTACACATCATCCTCATTATTCCTCACCCCTTCCTTGACTACGTCCGGTGGGACTTGGATACCGAGATGGGGCAAGACCCTCTCTCCGTCTGCAATATCTGTGTCCTCGTCTCTGATTGGTTGGTTCATCTCTGCGGGGTCTCCATCATCTGTATCCCGATCTCTGATTGGCTGGCCTCCCAATTTGGGTGGACCCCTCTTCCCTGGCCTACCCTGTAATGTTAACCATAGTAATATAATTAAATAGGTAATCAATTATTTAATTAATTCAAGAATTGATCAATTAATTCAATGATTTATTCTTTTTAATTCAATTGTATTGTATTATTTCCCACTCTCAATCTTTTATATTTACAATAATGATACAGTAGCACGAATGCACGATATAATCACTTTTCAAGTAACATGTAAAAAGATACACAATACAATAAACAATAATAAAAACAAAATAAGAATTATGTACATGTATGTACAAATGAATGAATGAACGAACAAACGAATGAATGATTTGACCCAAAAAGGATAACAGAACACTATTACCTTCGAGATACAACTGACCAAAAAGTAATACTCACCTTGAAACCTTTGTCCTTCTCCAGCTCATCTCCTACTCCTGGGTTGAAATCATCATTGACAGGATCATGCCCCTCCTGCCCCCCTCCTCCGATTCCTAGCCAATCTTTCCTTGCAAGGGTATTGTTGTCTAATCCTCTGTCCTTGGTTTCATCAAGCACAAAATGTCTGAAAACAACAAAGCTGGCAAGAACACCGATAAGAAGTATCACCATGACAACCTTCCTCTGGAGACGAGATAACCTCCTCCATATCTACAGAGAAAAATATGAAGATGCAGGAATCAATAGATTTTACAACAAAAAGATTTATAAATCAATCATTAAAGTTGAATTAAGAAGGGGGTGAGTTTCCATAAATATAGGTTCTACATACAATATATAGTATATATAAGTTGTTCAAACACATAGCATGTCACAATAATCCTCTGCCATCTCGATATTTTGCTTTGAAAGTCTATGAAATTAGCCACCTGTCAGAGCCCGAGAGACGAGTGTACAGAAAAGTCACTCGGAGTGTGACGTCACCGGGGGGAATTTAGTATAAGAGGTGCCTGAATGTCATACAGAAATGCTATGCAGAGAGAGAAATATATTTTACAATTTTTTTTCAAAGCAACTCAAATCAAACAAATAGGACTGATATGTACAAATCTTTACTTTCCCTGTATAAAAAACAGTATGAATAACCACCATGAACTCTTCAATCATGATGTAAGATAGCAAACAGTGAGTTATTGAATGATATTTTCACTATTTCTCATTTATTTTTATCACGATGTTCAATCAAGTGAGTAGCTGGAAAGTAATTCCGGCGGCTAGCTCAGCGCGCGCTGAACGCATAATACTAGTACACACAACACCCGTACCCAGGCATTGAGTGTACTGTTATGGTCTGGTATGTCGACTTTAATAGTTCATGGCCGTGCAGCGATCCCCTGGCGTTTTTTCTTCTTTTCTTTTGTCTTTGACTCCACTTTTATATCCTCTGGATCATTTCCACTCATAGCTCATTCCACATAACAATCTTGAACCAAACGTATAGTATTCTTTCTCGGCCTTCTGAGTTGTTTTCTATATTTAATTACGCTAGGGGTCACCGTCACACATACAAACGCAATTCGGAAGTGAGTTGAAGACAGAAAGATATATAGTAATTAGTATACATCTCTATGGTTGAAGACAACAAGAACGGTACGGTAGCTCGACAGCTAGCTGCGCCGGAGCGGGCGGCCGGTCGGCACAAAGCAATTCCGCAACCAACTGTGTTTTTTTGCAAGAGCCGCGTCACACGCGGATAAATATGTCATAATAACACGTCTGCTACGTTATCGACTGGTGAGAAGATCTCGATCAAATTTCATATTATTCACCTTGAAATTATTCCTCTAGGGTCTATGGTATCATTCTGAGGGAATTCACATATTTGGAATAATAGTACGGCCACAAATATTTTAATCATTTCCTCTTTGCAAGTTCTATGGCTCGCAGATACAACTTCAACTGCAGTTATTCCATATGAAGGAGTACGTGCATAGTACACAAAACGGCACTGCCTTGATTACTACACCGGGACCGAATACCCCCCGGTGACGTCACACTCAAAGAACACCCGTCTCGGTAGGCATTGCAGGAGCGAACTCAGGGAAAATGGGTAGGGATAAATCGTTCAAATTCACTATTTTGAAAAAAGAAAATGGGGGGTCGAATCACCTATTAGTGTTTGGGGGGTTGTAAGGTTGCTATTAATGTAAATATCTCAATATTTGGAATCGTCTTCTTAATTCAACTTTAACTGTTCAATAAAAAATTAACACTGTCAACATCATTGCTTTGATAGGTTACAGCATCCATCTCTATTAAAACTGTTTATCTTTTCTCCAAATTATTGATTAAAAAAAGATAAAGTATTAATAACCCAGCATTCAGAATTGTGATCTTGATTACAAAAAAAACACCACATGTCTATTTTTATAGAGAAAACACTGTTCAAATGACATTTTGAAGACTATACTTTTTGTCTGTTTAATCAAAATTCAACCAAAGAAGAATGTATGATATAATCATGACATCTCTTCTTGGAGAATGAATGGTGGCATGTAATAACATATTTGTACAATGTCATATCGCTCTTCATGCCTCATACTCGATGTACTGTAGGCAATGCTTTAATGTATTTTCACATGATTTATAAAATGCAACACAAAACCAGCAGAATTTGATAATTCAATACAAACAATATTACCTTTTACTTTACAAATATCATGGTAGTTTTTCATAAGACTAAATCACCTACATATCAATGTTCAACATTTATTCAGTCTCTCTGTTTTCTTTTATCAAATGACAGGGTACATATCCTGGCAATCGAGTTTTATTTGGTGGCACAGCCGCAAAGACTCCCTTTTTCAAGTCCTAACTGTATGAGATATCCAGGTTACTGCGCAGTGCGCACTGCAATAAAATTCAATGGCTTCTTTAATTGCATTTAATTTATGACTGACATGCTGCTGGTACTATGTTCAGTATTTTTAGTTTTATTTTAATTTAAGAGACAAAATGAAAACTTACCCTCCAGCAAGACTGTGTTCTCCTGGCTTTGTTGTTATCATAATCTCCTATCGTTGCTTTGTTTGTGAATGGCAGCATGATGATGCCTTCTATTGGTCAAGCCTATTCTAATAGTGAAACTGTACAAACATGAATTAAGAACAAAGAGATTGAAAGTTTGGAACTCACTGAACAGACAGATTTCCATCTTAAAACTCTTATCTTGATCTGTCTGTAATTACTTTGTCTATTTCATTAGATTTGAAATAACGAAACAGATAGAAAATGTTGGTCTATAACAAAATAATGACTGCTGGAATCCACAGCACTCTTTCATAGCCATCATGCACCAGAAGATACTCCTTTCACAGTAGAGGCACAAGGATGGTATGGGAGACCATCTCTTATACAGGCGATAACTCCAATAATAAGACTTGAAGGACCAATTTTCTTTGTTTACATTTGCTAAAAAATGATTACCTAGCTTGACAGCATATAAAAAGTGATTATGGCCATGTGTCATGAGGTCGCCTACTTTTGCGTTACATGGTGATTTTTGCTTTGCGTCACGTTTTTAAAGGTCAAGTCCACCCCAGCAAAATGTTGATTTGAATAAATAGAGACAAATCAAACTAGCATAACACTGAAAATTTCATCAAAATTGGATGTAAAATAAGAAAGTTATGACATTTTAAAGTTTTGCTTATTTTTCACAAAACAGTGATATGCACAACTCAGTAACATGCAAATGAGTCAGTCGATGATGTCCATCACTCACTATTTCTTTTGTTTTTTATTGTTTGAATTATACAATATTTCATCATTTACAGATTTGACCATATGGACCAACTTTACTGAATCATATAGTATTAAACAATGCTAATTCCACATGTTCAGGGAGGAATTAAGCACTGTTTCACTTGACAATGAGGAGATAATAAGAATATTTCATATTTCGTATAATAAAATACAAAAGAAAAAGTGAGTGGATGACGTCATCACTCTCCTCATTTGCATACCAACCAGGATGTGCTTATAACTGTTTTGTGAAATTAAGCAAACTTTAAAATGTCATAACTTTCTTATTTTACATCCGATTTTGATGAAATTTTCAGTGCTGTGCTTGTTGGATTTTTCTCTTTTTATTCAAATCAAATTTTTGTTGGGGTGGACTTGTCCTTCAACTTCAAAAGTCTCTATCTCAATAACTTTACACCCCATGATAGTAAAAGTATATATTTTCTGAAAGGACATTTCTCAATGAACCTAAATATGCACTCAACTAACATTGGGTGTTAGGCATTAGTGTTATATGGCGTTGAATAGAAGAATATCAATAATTTGTTAAATCTAAAATTTGTGATTATAATAATTTGTATAGTCCCCCATGACCAAAATAATCATATTTCTGTACAGTACAGTCGGATCTAACAATGTACATGTATAATTTTATTGGGTTTATGGTCAAGAAATTATTTTATAATCAACCAGAACATATATGCAATTTTTTTCAAAAAAATTAAAGAAATGTATATATCGTGTGTGCTATTTTTGCCTGCAATAACATTACATGGTGGCCTGGTGGGTATATACTGTATTCATCTTATTTAAGGTATAAAACAATTTAAAATAAATTATCATAATATTATACGAAATAATACCTCTAAGATTCTTCACATATTGTAAGTCTGAATATCTCTGACCTGTGTCATTTGACCTTTAAGATCTGTAACAAAACCAAGTATGTGTAACTCAAGTTCTATTTATCCCAGAGCAATAAAACTTTCTAGATAATTAGCCAATGAATTCAGCTTTAAAATGATACCAAACTTGTTGGCATAGCTACTTTGCTTTTGAAAATATTAATGAATAACTCAACAAATTAACCAAAATATATACCTGCACCACCCTTTTTGGTGGGCGACCTCAAGACACATGGCATTATAGATTTATTATAATTTATCCTTTTCATTATCTACTCAAAATCATAGATCTACATTTTTTTCACATAATTTTTGTCACCATTTAAACAAAACAGATGAGCTTCTAACCTCAGTAAGACAAACAAATTTATTGGGAAAAAAATTGACTTGTTGTTCATGTTGTTTCTTTCATGCATGGTCATAACATGAAGTTAAGATACTTGTTTACTCTAGCTTTTCAAGGATAGAATGTTTAGGTGCAGGTCAAGCTACATTTTAATACACTAAACTTTAATTGAAATGAATTTTTTTTTTTTAGTTTGGGCATGTAGTCTAAGTAATACTGCCATGTTAGACAATCTACCCCAGAAATCTTGGGCAAATACATAGGTAAAGATGTACTCCAGTCTAGCCTAGAGGACTCTGTGATGATATTTTTTAATGATTTAGATATTGTCACATCATAGAGCCTAGACACGCTTATGGGACTGTGCCTAGCAAACTATCTACACAAGAAGGAAATTGTTCTTCAAAACGGCGCTTCGTAACATCGCTCATTGAAGCTATGTCATAACGAAGCGGTTCAAAGTTCAAACCTATTGTATTTGCAGTGTTTACGAATATACACAAGATCGGTCTGGTAAGAAACCTCTAATTTTTCTGATTTTTATTTGCGAAATGGTCATACCTATACACATTAGGTGTATAAAGGTACCGGTATGTAATTTAATAAAATTTTAGTTAAAAATGTGATAGGTAGTTCCAATGTTAAATATGAAGGGAATTCCCTTCTTGTGTAGATAGTTCGCTAGGCACAGTCCCATATGCGTGTCTAGGCTTCATGATGAAATGACATTATCAAAATCATAAAAAATATCATCACAGAGTCTTCTACGAGTCTATCTAACGTTAGGCTACTCCAGTCAGTGTTTCCACAGATCCAAAGCAAATTTCCTGAAAATGAATCACAAATTTCTCGATATTCATAGACATTTCCTAGATATTTTCAAGTTTGATTTTTAACAAAAATCGGGCAATGGTGGTGTGACCTTAATTCCTGCGTTACCTAATTTTGCGCACGGTCGAATATCTCTTATCTAATGAATATCTAGAATAACACCAACAGAAAAAGCGACCCTAAATTACTCAGTATGGTAATTTTCTTGAAGGCAAGGTCTCAAATTGTGAAAATATTGGCAAAACATCAGCAAATTTTGTTACCATAAATTGCGACCGCTCCGAGAAAATCTGATCTTCTCGATAAGCATCAAGAAATCGCCAGTTTGCAAGCAAAGGTCTCCCAATAAGTAAGTCAAACGCGCACTAGTTGATCGCCATGGAATTTTGAGATCGATATACGAGCGAAACCTGTGACCTACTTAATAATTCTGTCAAGCGAATTTGACTTTGGGATCTTGCCTTCCGTCTGTACGTGTGAACTGAGAAATTTTTTATTGAAAATCAACTTCATGATAATTTTTAAAATGTGCGCAAATTATTGTCACCCCATCATACAGCAAGCCTATATTTGGTCAAACTGTGACCAAAATCAAGGAATTAACATTTTTTTGTTCATGCCCTCTTTAGAAATAGAAACAAAATAATGAAATGCGAGTGCAAGCAGACAATTTTGAGCTACATATCGAGGTAAACAATTCTTTAAATGTAACATTAATATTAAAAGTTGCTACGTGTAATTGTTTTTAATTGTAATTTTCTGAATTCCCAGAATTTCCTAGATTATTTTTTCATTCTTCTTCTTCTTCCTGTAAAGTAGGACTGCCGTTGGCATATTATCGTACTAGTTGTGCTTGTCAAGTGCCCAGATGAGTAGTGAGAGTAAAAATCTCTACAAAACTATGTGCGGCTAAAAACAGAAGAGGACTTAACAAAGCCTCCTTTGCTACACCTCCTGCTTGAAAGACGCGAGGGAGGTGCTGTGGACTATCTTTGCTGGGAGTGAGTTCCATATTCTGATAGCATCAGGAAAGAATGTCTTTTAATATATTTGCAAGGCTCGACATTAGCGGTGGCCCGGTGCCAACAGAAATTCACCTCGGGCAACCATTATTGAAAACATGCTAAGTTTTGGTGGCCCGAATCGGGCAACCAAAAATTGTCAAAGTAGCGCAATTTTTCTGCCGATTTTGCACGCATTTATCAACTTTCTACAGTTCAAATTGCAAGCCAGATCGTTATGCAACATTTTTTCTGATCTACACACACACAAAGTTTGCATAGTCATGACAGTACTACCGCTATAGCATACAGTAGCTATTATCCAGCCGGCCACACCGGCCGGCTGGCATGCATGAGCATAGTACAGCAGCCTATACAGACTCAGGGAGCTGCGATACGAATCTACATGTAAATGTTGCTGCTAAGAAATCTTCCACAGAACTTTGAAAATCAAACTCAAAGTCACATTTTACACCAATGTAATGCCCTTCTACAGTCCATTTTGCTAAAATCTGGTGTACCCTGATTATTTGAAAGCATTAAAAAGAGGAATTATGACCTCTCTTTTGACTCAAAAAGACCGATTTTCAAATGAATTAATATGAATAAAACACATAGGTGAGTACATTGGTTTCTTTCGAAGCTGTGTCTTTTCTAGCCGCATAAAACAGACAGTTTCTTTCTTTCTTTTTATAAATGACTTCTTAAACCACTCTTGAGAAAGAAAATACTTTGAGAAGGCATTTCATTGATATAAAATGCGAATTTTTCCAACATTTTGGCGAATAAAGGGAAGGACTTTTCTCACACTGTTTTTTAGAGGTATAACTTTTGCTGTTTTTTTTTTTTTTTTTTGAGTGGTTAAAGTTTGTGTTCTGATTTCCCAAATCTTTCCTGGACAAAAATCCTCAAAATTTCCTGAAATTCTGGAAACTTTGGGAAGAGTGGCCATTGCAGATCTACTCATAGACCAAAAGCTTCGGTCTCTATTTAATTGGTTGTTCCGCTGAACTCCATTGGCTCCACTCACCAATTACAGAGACCGAAGTTCTATCTCGATCTGTACAGGGACTCAATGGCCATATGTTTACCGGTATGTATTAAAGGTAAATGAAACCTTTGGAACAAGATAGCTTGTGTGAAAACAGAAAAATCAAAGAAACAGATCGACGAAAGTTTGAGAAAAATCGGACAAATAATGAGAAAGTTATGAGCATTTGAATATTGCGATCACTAATGCTATGGTGATCCTCAAATTGGCAATGCGACAAAGATGTGTGATGTCTTTCTCCATAGCATTAGTGATTGCAATATTCAAATGCTCATAACTTTCTCATTATTTGTCCGATTTTTCCTTAACTTTCTTTCTTAATCTTATTCTTTGATTTTTCAGTTTCGACACAAGTCTATTCAAAGGTTTCATTCCCCTTTAAGTTCAGATAAAACAGGGACGTGGGAGTTGCGCGACAGCCGAAGTAAGTCAGTTTTTTCCCCTTTTAAGTTTATTTTTACAGTTAAATTTGGTGCATTTCAGGCTACAATGGAATAATATAATAATCGTTATTTTGGCCTAGTTATTTTTTATATATTTTTATGAAATAAAGACAAAAATCGATGAGCCCCGTCGGGGGATTTTGTATTGTTTACCCCCTAATGGAGAAGAAAGAAGAAGAATGGCGGCTGCATGATAGCGAGCCGTATACCCAGTGGTTGGGTGTCCGGACACATGACTTTTACTCTCAATTTTGAAAAAATGAAAGGTTTACAAGCAGTCTTTAATTCTTTTTAGCACAGAATATAAGAAAATATTATAAAGAACAAATATTGATGGTGAAAAAAAAACTATTCAACCTATATTTTTGGTTTATTCCTGAGATAAAAACAAGGCTTCATTTCTGTTACGTGTCCGGACACCCAATCCCCCCATGGTGCCCATCCTTTTGTGACTCGACTGTGACCTGGTGACTGTGAGTCTGTGTACGAAAATTACAAATGACAATGTTAAAAAACTCGAAACAGACGGAGCATGCATGGCTGCCAGCTGTCTAATTTACTCAAAACAAAACCAAATACCCTTACCCAGAAAAATAATATAACTTTCCACACACTGAGAAGTAGAGTTCATGAGTCGGACTCAGTCAGGGACATTTAATGCGAGTGCCCTGGAGCTGGCTGGCGGCCTTCGACAGCGGAATGAGCAGCGTACCTCTCCCGCCTTCTAGGCCGAGCTCTCCGGGTAGGTTTCCGTTAGAAATCTGATCACGCTTGAGTCTGTAGCGAGTCGATGATGATAATCGAGTGAGGTCCAAAATAAATACTCCAACCTCGCTTCAGCTTTTCAACGACCTCTAGAATCTTAATCAGCTATCGGACAAATATACAGATATCCTTCATCGTTGCAATGTCAATAATCTAATTATGTCTCTGGCTCTGTTGGTTTCAAGCTCATCGATCCGACGTGTAATTTTCTGTCTTACAAAATTGGAACCTCAAGGGGGCGCTCATACAGTCAGAAAACTGCAGCTCTTGCATGGCCAATAAAAAAATTATGATTTGGAAATATAAATTATCAAACAAGAAAGTAAACAAAACAGGGGGCCGCTTCATAAAGCTGTTCGTAACTTTAAGAACGACTGGTGATTCTTTCTTACGCGCTAAACCATCCCCACTGAATCTACCGTTTACAAGAAAGGATCACCAGTCGCTCTTAACTTATGAACAGCTTTATGAAACATCCACCAGATTTGTTAGACTGAATTGCCAAACAGTTCCAGGCAACAGCTTAATGGTCATCATCACCACTGATTTGTGCAATAGGTGAAAATGAACCTCCATTAGGCCTATCTCTCTTTATTTTAAACCTCCATGAAGAATTTCACATCCATCCTCGGGGGAAAAGCGAGGAAGTTATTTGAACCAGATGGGGTGAAAGAAGAAGAAAGTGTGAAGCAGGAGCTGCAGAGGAGGAACAAAAAGGAAGAAGACTAAAAGGGAAAAAATAAAATTAAAGATGATAAAGAGGCCCGTAAAGAGGACAGGGAGAAGACAAAGGGAAACAATTGCATTCTTTTTATTTGCTTCATTTCTTTCAGTGTTCCTCAAATTAAGGTAAAAAGGAGAAAAGGACATTAAAAAAAAATTCCGGTAATTGAGTTGGGCACCGTATTTGTCATTTGCCTTCACCACCTTAGATGGGTTAATGCAAGCCTGAAGCATGGCAAGTTCATCCTCCTCTTTCCCTTTCTTTCTCCTCCCATCACTCCTACTTATTCTTCTCTCCTTCCTTCTTCGGCCTCTCCATATCCCCTCCCTTTTCTACTATTTCTTTTAATCCCCATACAGTTTCAATATGAAAGTACTTTCACCCATCAAATATTATTCTTCTTTCTAATTCTCTTCCCTTACTCCCCCTCCTTCGCCTTCTCACTTCAAGTGCTATCAACTGCTATCAAGTCATCATTTGAGGGTCATTCTCAGGTAAAAAAGGTCTCAATTCATGAAAATCACTACTAAACCACCTTTCAACCCATGGTCCCACACCCTCACAAAATCAAAAAATCTGAACACTGCATCCATTTTCAGTGACCAGCAACTCCCAGATCTGAAAAAAAAATGTAGATTTATGTTACGGGTGTTAATGTTATTGATGTTACCAAATTGGTTCAGATTTTCAAGCCAAAGCAACTCTATCCACAAAGCACATCAGTGTTTTAATGGCTACCTGTAACTTCATATCAATATTCAAATATTGATGAAAATTACAAAAGATGTTGTAATCGCTTGTATTTTCAATTATTATCATATTAGTATTTATCACTGGCCATCAATCATCTATGTGGAGCAATGACTATTAATCCATGTTTTGTTTTAATCAACAGAAACAATGCAACAAATATCAGAATATGAATGAAAATCAAATCATTTTGTTCCGAATGTGGATAGTTATTTGTTTATATTTCCAAGCTAAAGCATCACTGATTCACTGGCCATCAGAAATCAAGTAAGATTGCCAATACAGGCCAATACATGGTTGGGACATTGAATTGTGACTTTTTTTTATTCTTAGAATGACCCTTGAATGGAGAGACTAAATTATTTATCTAAACATCACCCCCCCCCCCCCATAAAAGGCATGTTTAAGTTTCTTATGTATTAAAAAATTGATAATACTGAATAAACAGAAAAGCACACAATATATTATTCATAAGTGTAAAAGTGTATTTTTCAATATTTTGTATTTGAGATGTTTTAAATTTATATAATGTACAAATATTTACAGAGTTGAAAAAAGAGAAATAGAGAGAAAAGACAGGCCAAATAGAGTACTCCATACATACAAATATGCAAATAATAAAACTATGCTCACACATATAGTAATATTCTGATAGAAAATTCACATGTGCAATCATATGAAATCGTAAGTCTAAAACTAAAATCAATTACCCTCAGAAAACGAAATACTCACTTCTATTTGCTTAATCTAAAACTTAAAGTATGCAGTAACCACCTTATAAAATTACACAAGAGAATAAAAAATATTTAATTTTTTTTGTTATAGAATAACATTATACATATAAATTAATCATAAAACTTTCAAACTGAATCTTGAACCCCTCTTTGACTTTCTCTGGCAGCATGAGAATAAACTATAATCCACATTCAGTAATTCCGAGTACAGTGTTAAAAACTGAGGTTGGTGTTATCATGATACTAACACAAGCTATAACATTGTCCCTGGAATCACCCATTGAGTGGTACAATATATAATAATCTTCTTCAAAGAATACAAGATGATGATAATGCACTGCATTTGCTAGCAGGGAGATGAAACATTAGATTATCAATGCGAAGTTTTTTTGTTCTCAAACCATAAATATGTCAGCCATAATACTGGATGAATTGGGGTAGTCTTCTTTCTGACCAAGGGTAGTGGCGTAATTTAGAGCTGAAATTTGGAAAGAATATCATGTTATCATCTCTATCCATAATATTGAAATCAAAACTTAAAAGTGATCCCCCCCCAAAAAAAAAAAAAAATTAGTTACAGGGCAAATTCACCACAGGGCCACTATTACTCTTTTATTTCATACTGAATTTGTTACTACCAGGGCCCTGTCTTACAAAGAGTTATGATTAATCCAATTAATCGTAACTATATAGAAATCCATCACTGTCATAATTTTCATACAGGAAATTTGCAAAATGTCCTTTGTAAACAATGGAGAATGCACCAAATTATCAAGAAATCAATGAATTTATGGATATACATTCATATCTCTATTTTTTTTAACAAACATACATTTTATATGTAGACTTTGCTGGCTTTCCATAGTTGTATTTGATCAGATCAATCGCAACTCTTTGTTAGACAGGGCCCTGGAAACATAATCATACAATCTAACACAAATATTGCTAAATAACTCATGATGTGCTATGGTACAGAGTAAGATGATAGGAGTTGGTACAGAGTAAGATGATAGGAGTTGGGCCAAGATTTTAAAATGATCTCTTTGTTCGCATACATCATCACTGGGAAGCATTCCACGAAAGGACTTGTCAGACGTTTCCTCCGACAAGTCCCGTTTTATCTGCCAATTACCATAGTAACAGTGCCTCTCGGCCAATCAAAATCAAGGAAAGTTGTCAGATCTGACAACTTGTGGGAAGAAAAAGTTGATGAAACGATCTTATATAGGCAACTTCATATATCTGTTTTAAATGTACAAATTTAAAAAAAGCAAATAACTGATAGGCAATGCTGATTAATATACATATTAGAGTATATAGGCATGATCACTTTCCTTCTAAAATAACTTATTTCATATGCCATCAAAGTGATGGTCATGTTGTGAGGAAGTGAACATAATTATTTGTTAGCTTTATCATGTATTTTACAAACGGAAGATTTCATTAGTAAAGAAGACCAACAAAATTGATTGTCCTTATGAGCCCCCACAAAGTCTCACAATCAAAGTTATGACTCTACAAAATTACATTGATATACAGGCTACTGTGCCCTATTCAAATCCTTTGGGTTCACATAAATCGGTTAGGAGCAATTTGACTTTAAGAGGTAATGAACACGCTATGCATCTGGTATAAAAGCGTTTCTAATTGGGTGTATATTCGGCTTGTGGAAGGTTGACTATTGCAAATTTACAGTACTCTGATAAAATTCATAAAACATTAAACTTTGTTAGTTTGTTTGCCTAATTAATACCCACCAATCAAAGAACAGTTTGCAACAAAAAGTAAATTGCACCCTCAAAGCAGATTACATGTAGCACTATTGGAGTATTGCATTGTAGTTTACTTTTAATATAAAAAAATTTCTATGGACTCTCAATAAGTTAGACTTTACAAGAACTTCTTGTTTAATGTCTTTCTAAAAAAAAAACAATACACTTGAATTAACATGTTTCAATAAGTGGGGTCATAGTAAAGTTTGCTCTGATTATTGTAATGCTGCATCAATAATATTAATAAAAAAATTCCAGCAAACATGCTGCTATTTGCATATTGCAATGACACAAAGGCAATACTAATTACTAATGCTGTTTCGTTTGACCAAAATATAACTCTCACCATTATTATGATGCATAAGATACCCAGACGTCAAGTTACAAGAACTTACATAATACAGACCTTGCAAAGATAAAGTACTCAAAGCTTTATAAGTTATGCCAAATGTTTCAGTAGATGTGTTTTTACTGTTTCTATTTGTGCACATGTAAGACTCATTTCAATCGAACAGACATTTGGAAAATCCCATAGAATCTGAGCACAAAATAACACAAACCCCACTATACAGTGCGTCCCAGAAAAAACGAAACAGAGATTAAGCGATGATTTATCATAACTTAATCACAAATACAATAGACAAATGACCTACCAATGTAAAGTTTAGAATCTCTTCTTTCATCTGATATTACTTAGATTATTTCTCATTCACGCATGAATGAGCAAAAAAAAATTAAAGAAAGGATACCAAAAACTCATTTCAAAAAGAAAATCACATGCCTAAAAAGTTCAATATCTGCCTTTTTATTTGATACCTTAATCACAAAAAATGGTCAAGAAGTAACAAAATTATGTTCCCTCGAAACAATGCTTGTACTTCCATAATTTCATTAAATAAACGTGTTTTCACCGGTTTCCCACAGAAGCTATCGCATGGTTAACAAAAGACTTAATGCATGGCTGATCGTCAACAAAACGGAGTGTCAAGTGAGTTCGTACGCTCGCCTGTAGAACCTCTTCGTTTTATGAAATTATTGAAATTCAAGCCTTATTTCAAATAACCAGAACTTTATTTCTTGACCATTTTCTGTAATTGAGGTATCAAATTAAAGAGCAGATTTTTAAATTTTTTTTAAATGTGGTTTTCTTTTTGAAACCCAGATACAGCCCGCCAAATAACTTTTTGGTATCCCCTCTTCAAATTGTTTTTGCTCACTCATGCGTGAATGAGAAATATTCAAAGTAATTTCAGATGAAAGAAGAGATTCTAAGCTTTACAATGGTAGGTCATTTGTCTATTGTATTTGTGATTAAGTTATGATATATCATCGATAAATCTCGGTTTCGTTTTTTGTGGGACGCACTGTATAATGCTTCTTATTTCTTTACACCTCAATACATACTCATTCTAGAACTTAATGGAACTTGGGAGTGTCTGTGTTACATAATGCTCTTGTTGATGTGTTAAGTTATACATGACTTTATGAACAACTAGAATATACATGCAAATTCTCCAAATGTTAGCTTATGAACTTTACATGCCATAATATCATAGTTTGAGTGATATTTCATTTAATGTAATGATAATAGTAATCATAGGACAATTCCATAAAATGATCAACCTTTTTGTACGTCCGACCCCCATTTTTCTAAGTCTTATTTCACTTCATAAATTGACCAGGGGGGTGTTTCACAAAGATTTAAGTATGACTTAAGTCGTACTTAAATGCCTACACGTACATGATATGGAACGCGCGATCTTATTGATAGACACACAGTAGTGCGCGTCCTCATGACACGATCTGACCAATGCGGTCAAGCCTTTCATACCGTACGCAACTTGGTATTTAAGTGCGACTCTAAGTCATACTTAAATCTTTGTGAAACACCCCCCTGGTCATGGTCCTTTGAGAATATTACACACTGTCAAAAGAACAATCAGAGAAAGAAAATTTCATGAAGGCCACACATATAGGGGGTTGGACGTATGTATTTCATTGAATTGCCCAATAATCATATATATATATATATATTGCTTACTACATATTTTCTCAGTGCATTATTACCATTTTAACAACAATATGTGATCAGGCGTTTGTTAATTCAAGGAATTTTCACCTAGCAAATGTGTGGAGAGTGGTCACGGAGAAAAAGAACGCAAGAGCTAGGTTGGATTTGAACCCAAGACCTCAAATCAACTCAAAGTATATATCACAAGATCAGTTAGAAGATGATCGCATTAATCATTTAGTCAAAGATCCCATTTCATAAAGACTTATTATAGATAACAAATGCAGCATTTCTGTATCAAGTATATTTAAGCCGGTCAAATTGATGGATTTCAGTAGCCTTAAACTGTTATTGCAAATTTGTTATCAAACAAGTTTATAAAATGGGCCCAAGGTCTTCTTTGATCCCTGGTGTATTCACCTTAAAGTTACAAGTCAGTCAGATCACTGAAATTAAATGGTGGTACAAAATCATTTGTTAGATTGACCAACTAATATAATAATTAAACACTCTTTGTACTTATAAAAAGGGTTATTTATTCTGCTGCATAAAATGTAAAAATATAACACATAAATTAAGTTCTCCCTGTATCAAAAAGGCATATTTATTGAAAGTTTTTGATAAAAATTCAGTTGGTAGTTGTTCCTTTACTTTGAACTCTCGAGTGGAAATGGGTTTGAGCCTTGTATTTGCTGTTATGCTAAACATACATGTAAGCAACACGCCTGATGTGAAAAGGCTACTATCAGTGGCTGTAAAGCAACCATTGCCTTTACAGTCCCCAACTGAACTCACACCTTGGTTCAGTAATTGTTTTATTTTTATTGACCAGGATTCAGTATGGGTTTTTCATGCGAAAAGCTGCCACCAGACATTAGCCGATAAACCCCCCCCCCCCCCACTAAACCAAGACGGGAGTGTAGGCGGTGCCTTCTTTGCAGCCACTGTTTGTAGTCTTCCTCATATACTGCTTAATACGTTTTGTGTAAGCAGAATCAGACTCATTAAAGCAGACAATAGCTGCAGTCGCCGCTGAGATTATACGCATGATTAGACGTGAATGGGTCTTATAATTAATGACGAACAAACAATCATACTGATTCAAATGTAACCCCCCCCAAAAAAAAAAAAATGATGAATCAAATTCTGAAAATGCCTCTACATGTATGTGACAATTTTGCCTTTTACTCATGCATGTAGTTTTGCTCATAAGTCAAATCATTTTAGCTGAAAAGTTAAATTTATGGGGAACTTAGTTTTTAGAGTTATAATTTTTTTTCATTATTGTTAAGGAAACAGACATTAAAAGTAACAATCTCCAATATTGCTTTGTTCACATTAATATATCTCCATTATCCCCTATAGCCTTTAATACACGCTTTATAATATCATGATGGCCTTCTAAAATGCTTGGACTGCCATTACGGTAGTCACTACTCTATAACAATACAGCCATCCTCATCTTCCTTGTAAATTGCTTTAGGTCCATTTAATTGCTTATTTTGAGTCTTTCCTGAAATTGAACGACTGAAGGAAGGACCAACTTTTTGAGTGGCACTAATAGCAGCATTTGTTTTACGCATTGGTAAGTCAATTCGAGCGGGTGTCACTACAGTGCCATTAGTATGCACCTTACTAGGAGGCAGTGATCTGGAAAGTGAAATCGGCTGTGATCTTGAGTCTAGCGAGGTCAGCTGAATTCTACGGGGTGGACCATTGTTGGACAAACTTGCACTTCTTGAAGAACCCACACCTACTGGTGTCCTTTTGATCATTGCTATTTCTTGTTTCACTTCAGCTACTGGAATCGCAATCTTTCTTACTTGTGTTCTTACAATGTTGTTTGAGCTCCATGCCAGAGTCTTTGAGCCACTTGCAAAGGATACTGGTTGTGGTTGGTTGGGAGCAGGTTTACTCCTGGAAGTACAAAGTTGCACTGGCTGTGTCTTCACAGGCTTAAAAAGGCTTGAGCCAGTTGGTGGGATACTGCTATTTGCGCTTTCAGGCTTGGAGGGAGAATTCTGAAAGGCTTGAAGAGTGTTTATTTTTGGGTTGCAAAGTTGCACAGGATTTTTCTTCACTAGCCTAACCCGACAAGTGCTAATCGATGGGATACCGTTCTTGGTGGGATCAAAACGAGGCTTTGAAGGACTAGGTTTCACTGCTTCTGCTTTCACATTTCCCTGAGGATGCATGGTTTCTGGAGCCTTAGATACATGGGCCACTTTTACCTCTGTATTGCTTTGAGGTGTTCTATTTGAAATTACATCTGTCTTTCCTGTTACGTGAGCGTCATTGCTGGAAAGTTTTACCTTTTTTGAATTATTGTCATCTGAGAGCGATTCCCCTTCAATGGGACGTTTCTTAGAATCTTCAATTTGGTTTTCATCTGCTTTGTTCCTGTCTGGACACGTTTCCATCCCTTTTGATTCCATCTCTGGACTTTTAACTGCTCCGGATTCAGATTGGCTTTCATCTGAATCAGAAACATACTCAACCCAATCACCATCTTCAAAGTCATCTTCACTTTCATCTGGAGCAACCTCTGGTTCACTTGTTCTATCAAACTCTGGTTCAACACCTGGTTTGTGCACCTCTCTTGCCTTAATTGTATACTTCTCCAGGACGCTGTCCATCATCTTCCTCCCCTTGATGGCATTATCTTCCAACCTTGTCCTCAATTCTGGATTCTCATTTGCAGGATCATCGGGCGCATCAATGAACGATGCATACCCAGCATTGCACATGTAGTCATTGATCCTACGTTTACTCAGCATTTCACCAACATCTTTGAAGACTTCAGTAGCCAATGGGCGCAGATCAAATTCATGGATCCCTAATTTCTCCCTTGTATTTGTCTTCCTGATAACATGGTATACATCGTGGAAATCTGGAAACTTATTACCCTTTACTAATTTACAGATTCTCTTGTTGATTTCTGGGTACCTTGTACCCAGAAATTTTACTTTCTTTTCTACACCACGCCCAGTTTTTGCCTCATAGCCCTTCAGCTTACAACACTTCTGCCATGCTTCTACAAATCTCTTTCTAAGTTTATGCTCGATCATATGAGATGAATCGTCTCTGCCCATTTCCTCGAGGCTCAATTCTTTCTCACTGTACCTCTGGATCTCTCTATTTAGCCGTCCCATCAGTTTTTCCATTCTCCTGATTTTGCGTTTCTTTCCTTTATCCACATCACCTTTTTCCTCCTCTTCACTTCTATCTTTGCTGCATGATGGTTGCTCCAGGTTAGAAGTGTTTGATGCTTTATTAGCATCATTAGATTTTGCTACCTCACTTGAACCCCCAGCTATGCTGCCAGGGTCAACATCTCCGCTGGTAGAAGCTACTTCTTTCTTGATATCTCCTGATAGAATGCCAGAATTCACATCTTTTGTCCCCTGTGGATCAGATTCATCTGGGCCATTAGTCCTTGGATCTGTCCCAGCCGTCTTTGCATCACCCGCATCCGTCTCAATGCCCCCATTACTCAAAAGTTTATATTCATGTTTCCCTGAATCCCCCACTCCCGTTTTGCTCTCTTTTGACTTTTTAGGCTTATTGGAAGCATTTTTTAAATGGATCACTACATCATGCACAACAGAGAAGATGGCCTGGTCTTTTATGTCTGGATTCTGAAGTTCTGCAAGATGCTGTCTAACTGCATTTGTGAACTCCTCCGATGAGAGGTAGTCTTCTCTGGCAGCCTTGAACCCTTTTATCAGATGTTTCCTGATCTTCTCTGTTGTAGCTTTGTCTCTGATCTTCGTCAGAAGGTTGTTTGAGCAGGTTACAAACTGGAAAGAAAAGAAAATCAGTGTTTAAAGATCTGGTAAAGTGGATGCTGGATCTTATTTAGTCAGGATAATTTAAATAAAGAAATTTCTCTTGACGTTTCCCATATTACCCAGGACAATTGAGGCACAGAGCAAATCATTGCCATCATTAACCCTTTGAACCCGAAAAGCCGGAATTCCGGCTTGAAGTCATGTGATTCGAAAAGCAATGGTTTTAGATATTAGGTGACCTTTAAAAGTGACATCATTTTAGAGATATTCAGTCGATAACTTCAGTTTATAAATTCATTGGCATAAAAAAATGACCAAAATATACTACACTACCAAAGAGGCTTGTGTGATAATAAATGGCGAGGCATATACGGACCATGCCGTAAGCTATTTTGAATTTTACTCCCGTCAAAGCAGTGACTTTGAGACAAAATTTGAGATGATCGTTAGTATGGCTCAGCTGGGCCAGGCTAGGTACCAGTGGAGTGAGGTGCCGCTGACATGGCTGGGCTTGGATCATCTATTTTGAATGTTGTATGTTCTTTCACTTTGCAGATAATGCCCAAATAATTCAGGGTGAGAGTCACGACCGTCCCAATTAATTCAGGGTTTAAACGATTAATATAAAAAAGTTTTGAGTAAGATTTGTAGCTTGACTTTGGAGGCAGTCTCCCATTTGCAGAAGCACAAAATTTTGGAAAGGAGATGCAAAATAGAGATATGACAAGCAGGTTCCTCATGAAATAACCTCTACCTTCAATAACTTCAGTCAACTCTATGATCTTATCACTCAAGTCTGCGGGCATCCTTGACCCTTGTCAGTGCAATATTTTTAGCAGAACATGAGATCTATGATTTTAAGTCAGAAACATGAATTAACCTCAATCAGAGTCAGAGGATATTCAAAATGAAAATCTGAGTAAAAACAAGGACATTTTTAATTTGGGCATTTCAATCAGTCTCCCTCATCAAAATTCCTGATGTGCGTACAAAACATCATTGGCAATTTTTTTTTTTTAATTGAAAAAAAAAATCGGATTTATTTGATTTAAATCAGATTTTCCCCATAAAATCATATCTATTAGTAATTTTTTTTAAACAAAGTGCACACACTGAAAATATAGTCCTTTACATAAATTTCAAAATCATACATTTCACTACTAAAATACTTATTATCTTTTCATAATTAAATCAAGTCAAAATAGAATTTATAAAAAATATTAATGTCATGAAGATGCGGACATTTTCTGCTGTGTCTTCATCCTCTGATGTAGACTGTAGATAGCTCCTACTGACCGGTTCAAACCAAGTTTAACTATTTTGGTACAGCTAATGCTGCATAGTTCGTGTTCCTATTCAAAGCTTTTATAAAATGAGGATCAGTTACTTTGGAAGAATTCCATGACTTTGAGTCTCACAGTCACCAGATCAGCTCCACCATACAGGCATACCATGCATTTGTTTGTCCTGTACTGGAATATGCCTCCTGTGTATGGGATCCCTTCACCCAAAAGCATATTGACAGGATAGTGTCTATACAGACACAGCCTGCTCATTTTGTGCTAAACAAGTAACATAAGACATCAAGTGTAAGCCGAATGATTAAGAACTTAGTTTAGCAGTCCCTGGAGCAACAAAGGAAAATATCTAATCTATCAAGTGTCAATGCTGTAGTATTAGTTTGACAAAAGCCTAGCTCACTGTCCCGCTAAAACGTCAAAACTCATCCCATTACCATCTCGCCCAAGACGTTCTCACTGCAGGCAACTCCAGCTCATGACAACTGCAGAACAAATTACAGGGAGTCATTGTTTCTGCCACACACCATAAAGAAGCGACTCCCAGAGGATGCTGTGATGGCAACAACTCTTGACACATTTGTGTTAGCAAGTAGTGGCAAGTCCTTACTATTTGCTATCTTACTATTCTTTTTAAAAGACAAGGAGACATTTTCTTGGCCCGTTTCTTGACATGAGTGATGAGGGAGGTCCTTACTATTTACCAGTAAAAAATGTTTTAGGTTAATTTTTAATCAAATGATTGTTGGGTCATGTCAGGCTCGATTTATGTGATTGATGCATTCTAAATATTAATAATAAATGAGTAGAAACATATACATGTATATTCAATTAATTGGAAATCTATGGAAAATGTATTATGAAATAAAATCTATTGATGTATTACTGATGTATACCATTACCACTCCCAGAGCTGTATTATTGTAAAACAAAATGTTCATGTCAAGTGAATGATTTAAACATTTTTCTACAAATACATGTCATTTTTATTACCATGGAGCCATGTTCAGTTTTCCAGAGCCAATCTCTTTTTCAGCTCTGGCAGTCTGGGCATGGTGTCGCATTGCAGTTTGTCTAGTTGCCTGTATATTATTCGTTTACATAATGTTTAATACTGTTAGAAGGAATGCCACTCCCGGGCCAAGAAATTCCTGCCAATGCGCACTGCCGATGGTTATCCTCACAAATTCTTGGCAGGAATGATGAAAGTTCTTCAAAAAATGCAAAAAAAGTACACATATAACAACAAAAACAATGATACTCACATTAACCTGAAGAAAAACTCTTTCAAGTTCTTAAATTTTTAACACCCATTGCTGACACACATTTCAACTACGACTTCGATGAAATCCTAGCATAATCAACCCATTCATGCGTAAGATCAGCTGATTCCTATTGATCAAGATTTCCGGACCGAAGAATTTTATCTTAAGCGGGGGGGGGGGGGGGGGGGGGGGGGATTGGGATGTGAAGGGTATTGCGACATTATCATATTGCCCAATTTCATTTTTTATACCCCCATGTCAAAGTGGAAGATTCCGAGTTCACTTCCTTGACAACTGGAATATCCCCAGGGCAGGCAATTTGAGTATGGAAGACCAGAACAACGTCTAACGTTGGTAAGTTGATTACAAGAAGTAAGATTTCTGAACGTCTAAAGAAACTTTCGTCGAACTAGCTTGTAATTGAACAATCCTTATTTCTCACACTTTATATCTAGCCATTTTCATGATGATCTGATAACGTTATCACTCCGTGATTGGAGATAGAAACCAGGTATGCCGATTTCACTTTCTCAGTAACCGAGTCGGCACATTCTCTAGTATGAGCCCGTGTGTTATAGTGAATGACTTCCGGGAAAAAATGGCGACCCGCATTGGCTCGCGGAAGTGTCAATTTTTTTGCGACGACATGTTTCCAAAATTCATTAACATCGCAAAATCGCTGAAAAATCCACTTTTTTAGACCCCGTTTTTCTTAATCATGATGTTAAGGAAATGCGATTGTGACATTTTTAGTGCGAGATGCGGTCATTTAGATAAGAAAATTTCACTTCTGTTCGAGATTTTGCCCATGTCATTGGATGATTTTGTTGTGTTAGGGAGCTTGTGAATGCATGGGGTGCATGTATTGTATTGAGTTTGTGGCTGTGTTCAGCGGTATTTTGCGAAGTATGCTGAACGTTTTATTTTGTATACGACAATTACGAGTGTTGAGCTGTGTTTTCTTGAGTTAATTTATCGATTTTATTTTATTCTTATTTGAGGAAAAGTAGTTAACGTTCCAAGTCCAACTTCCAAGGCAAACGGCAAGGGTGACGCCAGGGGCATGTGTGAAGTACATTGCACTGTATATACCACGTATCCCGGCTCAATGATTTTTCTACTGCGCGTGCACACTTACGTTAATCTGCCGATCCATTTATTGTATTTACACCCAAGTAGTGTGAAATGTTATTGAATTTTTTTTAATGAAGTATTCAATAATGAGTGATATAAAAAAGTTTTAGTATGGATTGGAAGTTACATCAATATGAGATTAATATTAAATTTCCTAGTCTTAAGGACCTCTTAATAAATATTATTTTGTATTAAACATTGGCTTTTGCCATTTTAATCAGTTATAACTTTAATTAGGCAATTTTTCCATTCGTTATGTACAAATGAATAATTCATTTATTACCTCATTTGCATATTATTGTATATATGCTCAAAAGAACAACATATATGAATCAAAATTACAAACACTACATCTCTGTGAAATTTTGTGATTAATTGCCCATCCACTTTCAAATTAAGCCATTTTTGCATATTAATTAGCTGGACTTTTTCCTCTGGTGCCATAGGCGGAAATTTGTGTTTTCACCATTTTTTTAACTCCGTTAATATGAAAAACATGCTAGGTGTCCTAAGTAAAAGCAACCTCTGTACTTCATCAAGTTTTAAAATACCGGGTAGGTAGCTTTAAAAATGGCAAAAAACACAATTTTGCCATTTTGGCCACTTTTTGGCAGGAAATCTGCCTTTTTTCAAAATTTGAATTGGCCGTATCTCGGCAACCCCTGATCCAATTTTGATGATCTTGGTGTCATTTTACTCGTGCTTCAAAGCTTATTCCATTTAAACTATTTAAAACTAGATTTACACCATTTCAATTTTTGATGTGGCATCCTTTAGTGAATTGTTAAAGCCTAAGTCCACCCCAACAAAAAGTTGATTTGAATAAAAAGAGAAAAATCCAACAAGCATAGCACTGAAAATTTCATCAAAATCAGATGTAAAATGAGAAAGTTTTGACATTTTAACACAGTGACAGATACGACAGTGTCGTAATCTCGAAGTCGAACCGGCTGTGATAGCTACTGAATAGGCGTGTTGTTTTTTCACTGGACGTAGGTCCTGACGTGACTCCCGATCGGATCAATTTTTTGAGAAAATTTCATCTTTTTGACAGAAAATTTTTACTTTTCTTCTGGAAGTTGATTTCATGTGCATATACTCTTGTAATTGAGATTCAGAGACTGCATGGGTGAGTTGGATTTTACGAGATAAGGTAGCATTTAAGATTTGGGCTTTAACTGCACTCTACTAGTACTAATACACGCACACACGTAGCGGAATTTATAATTCCCGCCTCTCCCACCGCACCCAATAATGGCGTCGACTTCCGCTCCGGAAGTCGACTTTTTTGACATGGACGAGGATGTCCGGACTGTCACATATAAAAAAACGCCAAAACAAATGCAAACGTGAAGGAAGTCTGGCGGTAGAATCTATCTCGCTCAGAGCGGACTCCTCTTCCAGCGATTCTGAATCACGAAATACTGATTATAAACCCCCTCTCCTAACCGCAGCACTTTCATTCATAGCACCAATCATCTGAAAACTAATTGTCCCAATCGACAAGAAAAAATCATTGAAGAATGTAAACCCAAAAGATATTGCGAAGTCAATTAAAGAATGTGCTGGTTTGTCTCCTATTGAGCGGATCAACCATGTGTACGCTGGAATTCTAGTCCAATGTAAAAACGAAAAACAACATCGAAGCCTACAGCAAATCCAGTCAATTGGTAACATTCCGGTAAAAGTCCAAGAGAAAGCTGTTGGCACTAGAGGAATAATCTCAGGAATCCCTATAGATATGACAGATAAAGAAATAGAAGAAGAATTGAAACACCAAAATGTTATAGCAGCAAAAAGAAAGATGTCAAAAAGAACTGGAAATACTGAAAACGATTACCAACCTGTTTTCGTCCCAACTAGGAGTGTTACTTTAACATTCAATAAGCAACTTCCAGAAAATATTACAATGTATTTTCAATCATTTAAAGTTGCACTTTATATTCCGCCAGTATCTAGGTGTTACAGATGCCAAATGTTTGGGCACAGTTGTTCAATGTAGATCTAAATTGAGATGTGTAAGATGTGGAGAACCACACTCTTTCAATAAATGTCCCAGAAAAGACAATCCGGGCTGCCCAAACTGTGGAGAGGCACACCCCGCATGCCTACAACGGATGTAAAGAAGCAAAACAGGCGAAACAAGTTCAGAGAATTAAATATGAAAGTAAATTAACATACGCCCAAGCTACGAAAGTTTGGGGCGAAAGGCAAAACCAATCTGTTCCTAACTCAAATCCAATCCCAGAACAGGTTCACCAAGATCCCCCACAACAGGGCTCTCATCGGCCTCATCAACCCATTGGCATTAGGCCTTCCGAACTCCCATCCAATAGAGCTCCCCCACCCAACAGCGCTCCCCCAACCCAAACTTCAAGAAGATCTATCCCATCTAGCACATACTTGAACCCCCAGAGTCTAAATATTGAAGATGATGTGAACAAAAAGTCAACCCCCCAACAGAGATGTTACCAACAACAGAAGCATGTCACGTGAGAGATTGATAATTTCCATAGTTGAATTATTGAAATTTTTTACAAAGATATAAGTGAAAAGAATATCATTCACCTAATCAAGAAAGACTTTTACTCAGGGGCTCATGCCCAGTTCAGCCTGACGACCAGAGCTAGTTCTATTACATCATTGTTAGCTGTGCTTTCCATTATTCAGTGGAACGCACAAGGTCTGTCAGCTCATGGAGCTGAGCTCATTAAATTTATCAATAGCAAAAATAAAGCAAATGAAATAGTCCATCTTATTTGTGTACAAGAAACGTGGTTTAATGACAATATTAATTTATACTTTCCAGGAATATACCTGTATCCCCAAAAATAGACAATCCCAACATCGAGGTGGATGTGCAATATACATTCATGATTCAATTCAATATGCCTACCCCTCAATAGAAACGGATCTAGAACTACACATTTTAGATATACATATTGAAGGTCTCACTTGTAGAATTTTTAATTGTTATAATCCATGTAAACAACTAAACGATGATACAGTTAAAGAAATCAAAGTGAGTATACTAGACCACCGCAATTATATAATAGTAGGAGATTTTAATTCTCACAACACCCTGTGGGGAGGTGAAAGAACAGACCATAATATATAATATTGAAAATCTTATTAATGACACACATATGGTTCTTTTGAATGATGGATCTGCCACAAAAATGGACCCGAATAACGCCGAAACATCGGCTTCAGACCTCTCAATAACTTCACCTTCTTTAGCTGGCAAATGCGAGTGGTTTACATCGCCAACCCAGTTCGGTAGCGATCATTATCCAATTTTTATTGATATAACTCTCAACAAATTATTGAATAATACATTTATGCAAAAAGAGAAAGAGGATATCAGATGGCCTTTTCGAACTATGAACTGGGCACTTTTTTCAGTTGAATGTGAAAAGGTTTTTAAGCAAAACAATGCAGAAAACACTGAAGAAAATCCAACTGAATTATATGGTAAGTTTGTAGACAAAATCACTGGGGTGTTAAATAATATTTCCCCCCAAAAGAAAAAACAACAGCGTAAGCCGATCCCTTGGTGGAATAAAGAATGTTTGGATAAAATTAAGGAGAGAAATAAAGCCATAAGGAAATTAAACCGAACAATATCTATTGAAAATTTGAATAGTTTTTTTTAAAAGAAGGCGGAAGCGCAGAAAATTCTCCGTCGAAGTGAACAGCAATACTGGAATAATTTTTGTAAGAACCTTAATCGATTTGTCCCAGAATCCACTGTTTGGATGTGCATTAAAAGACTTAACGGTATACAATCCCATCCCAAGAGAATCCCAATATTGAAAAACAAAGACACAATTGTCCAATCTGACCAAGACAAGGCAGATTTGTTTGGGAGATTCTTTCACACGATTTTTACCAAAAAAGCAACGGATTTCATTGAAAACAAGCAGAAATTTATTTTTGAACACCATAAACAGAGGGAAAATACTAGACCAGAGGAAATAAACTTGCATGTCCTGAATGAGGAATTAAGTATTACCGAACTTAATAGAGCTATCGAAAAGAAAGGAAATTCTGCTCCGGGAAAGGACAAATACCTTACATTGTATACCAAAACCTTCCCCTCGTAGCAAAAGAGTACTTACTTTTGCTCTTCAATTCGATTTTGGAATCTCAACAAATCCCATCCCAGCTTAAGCACTCAATAATGATCCCAATTTTAAAACATAATGGAAACGCAAGTGATACCTCATCATATCGGCCCATAGCCTTATCATCATGCTTGTTAAAATTATGGAAACCATGATCAAGTCAAGGCTCGATTGGTTCCTCGAAAAACATGAAATATTACCATCCTTCATGAACGGTTTCAGAAGAAACCGGAGTGTCATAGATAGTATAGTGAACCTTGAGAACGACGTTCAAGAGAGTATAAATAACAAGGAACATACATTAGCTATCTTTTTGGACATAAATAAAGCATATGATACGATATGGATACAAGGTCTAATTCGTAAATTGAATGAAATAGGTACCGTAAGTAACGGTGTATTAACCGCACCTTTTTCTCGGCGGGACAGAATCAAAAGTCGGGGGTGCGGTTTATACACGGTGACAGGTCCGAGCCAAGCCAATCTCAGCCCGATACCACTACCAGTTTTCAACTCGCGTCGGGTGGCCGAGCGTAGCCGCTTGGGGCAATCCCGTTTAGAGGGGTATGAGCCGCGGGTATAAAAGGGAAGCAACTATGACTACCGGTATCTGCCGTAAATGTCCCTCAAAGTTATATCACGGTAACAAACGCACCTACCTTCATGAAACTGACTTTTTTTAATGGTGTGCCTCTGTCTTTGTTGTCATTTTTTAGTCATCGCGGCAAAGTTCAGACGCCAATCGATCGCACAGCGCGGTGCAGCTAGCCGAATAAGACATGCATGTGTAATGTTTATCGCAACGTCAACGTAAGCTGGCGCTTTACCTTTCCGTTATTTTGTTTTGTTTGACAAATTATTGGTATTATTTGACAATTAATTTCTTTCATTTGCCTTTCCTTCATTTCTCTCTATCATCCATCATCTCAAAATCAATCTTCAATCCCCATCTTCACTCCTTCCGACTTTTTATTTTTAATTATTATTCACTTTATTCCCGCCCAGAGCTCCCATTGAAAATACGGTATACCGGTACTAGCATTTTTTTTCCTATTTTGCTGTCTGTAAGATACCGCCACACACGTACTGAGAACTACCAGTGGTGGTTCAAAGCAGACAAGAAAAACACCTGAACAAAATCGCAAATTTCTCGTATCTTGAACCTTCCCGTATTCCCTTGTCTAAAATTCATGTCAAGACATTGAATGCTAGACAGAATTCTGAAAGCAAAAGTGGGGCTGTGATGCAGGAAATATGATATGAACGATCTTCTCGTATGGGTGAGCCCCCATGTTGATGCTGGTATCGGTACTTGCAATGAACACCGGTACCATATGTGTGTGTGTGAGGTGACTCGGAGTGTGGAAGTGGCCAATAATATCGGCAACTTGCAGATAAGTGACGAAGCGCTGATTTCCCATCATTTTTTACCAGTAATTCTTCGATATTTTTTGGTTCTTGACTCTTTCTTAAATACGCATATTAGAGATAGAAAGTAAGTTTGATTAAAATTTTTTTAATGATTTTTTTTTTTTTCTTTTCCATCCGAAAATGGGGGGTGCGGTTAATACACGGGTGCGGTTAATACACCGTTACTTACGGTATACAAGGTAACCTGCTTAGTTTTCTCCACAACTTTTGAAAGGCCGCACTTATGAAGTACGAGTTGATAAGCAATTTTCAAAAGAATTCATGATGGATAGATGTCTCCCCCAAGGTAGTATCCTCAGTCCCACACTTTTTAACATTATGTTACATGATATCCCTACAGATCCCTCAATTAAAATTTCACTGTATGCCGATGACTGTGCAATATGGATCTCTGGCAGAGACATCCCTTTCATTACCAAGAAAATACAAAATTATCTGAATGTTCTATTTGATTGATTCTCCTCATGGGGCCTCCAGCTTTCCCAAAAGAAGACTGTCCCCATACTTTTTACTAAGAGCAGAAAATTATCTGAGATAAATGTAACTTTAAACAGCATACCTCTAAAATGTGAAGATTCGCATCGCTTTTTAGGAATAATTTTTGATAAACTTACCTGGACTCAACATATAGAGAACATTGTACCAGATGTAAGAAAAAAATGAATATCCTCAGATGTTTAACTGGTACGTCATGGGGAAGCTCTTCTAAGTCTCTAATGATATATAGATCCTATATCCGATCCCTCCTGGACTACGGATGTGAGGCATATGATAGTGCTTCAGAAAGTGTTAAGAAAACTTTAGACTCAATACAACACCAATCTTTAAGGATATGTGCAGGTGCACTTCCACTTACCTCTTTAGCATCTCTACAAGTAGAAATGGGAGAAACTCCACTAGATCTCAGAAGACAACAGTTAGCTCATAAATTCAAACATAGTATAGAACTTCAACCTAAGCATCCTCTTTTCTCAAGCTTACAACCTTGCTGGCAATATCAGTATATGGAAGGTAAGAATTGCAATAAACCTTTCGGGTATCGAAGAGCAAATTCGAATAATTACTTATGTATAAAAAAATTTAAACCCACAAATTTTCCCCCTTGGCTACTAACGGAACCAGTTATATCAACGGAACTGACAAACCAGGTAAGTAAATCAGATAATCCATTATTTTTGCTACAGACAAGCTTAGAATTCATTAATACGAAATGGAATAATCAGCTCCACATTTTGACTGATGAATCCAAAATACCCAAGGAAGGGCGCAGTTCTGCAGCATTTTGCGTTCCAGCATTCTCTTATCAACAATCAAAGAGATTGTCAGATGGTACTTCTATTTACAGAACCGAACTGGCAGGTATCATGCTGGCCCTTGATTGGCTACACCAGTTAGATAACATCTATGTAGGTACTGTTATTTTCACAGACTCCTTAAGTGCTTTACTGGCATTAAAGAATAACAAAGAAGAAAATTTCATTTCGGAAATACTATTAAGTTTGTCCCATCTAAAATTGAAAAATATTGATGTTAGTTTTGAATGGATCCCCTCCCACTGTGGAATAATGGGTAATGAACGTGCCGATTTTCATGCTAAAGCAGCTATCAATAAACCCATAGAAATAACAAATTACTTATGTACTTCCGAAGTGAATAATATTTTAAAGATAATTTCTTTTAATCAATGGCAGACCAGATGGCAAAACTCCCCTAACACCCACTATAAAGTAATCCAAAAGTCGGTCTTACGAACACCGGCTTGCTCATTAGAACGAGCAAGAGAAAAGATATTCCGTCGGCTCCGATTAGGTCATATAGGACTATATGAAGATCTCTGGCGAATGAAAATACACCCCACGGGACATTGCAATTCATGTACGGAGAAAGAAACAGTTGAACACTACATGGTAAAATGCCTTAAGTATATAATTGAAAGGTCAATGCTTCTTGTCGAGGCAGACATCGCCGATCCTGAGGAAATCCTTAGGCTCCTGAATTCGCGGGACCCTGGTGTCCAAAATGCATTGTTTCGTTTCGTTCAGAGAACGAAACGCTTTCAAAAAGAATAATTCGATAGCAGGAAAGAGTTTATTTTTTACTCCGTGAAGGAAAGAGAAAAATATCTATTTGATTAGTATCTAATTACTTATTTGTTCACATAGATACATATGTGTGTAATTGTTTATATATATGTCATTTATATGAGTATGATGACCACATAAGACAATGGTCATTGTTCTGTCTGTTTTAGAATAAGATTTATCTCTCTTCTCTCTAGGTTATATTCCTTGTATTTAGTAGAGCTTATTATCCATTTTGGGGGAAAAAAAGAGAAAAAGAAAGGGAAAAGAAAGGAAAAGGAAGAAATGAAAGGAAAAGACTAAAGATGAAGAAATTGAAGAAAAATGTATATGTGTGTATATATATATCTTGTTTACTAGCAGTAACACCATCTCCATGTCCATTTGTTTTTACTTGCACGCTGTAAGCAATTTTTTATCGAATAATGTACATACACTTGCACGCTGCACTTCACCAGTACGACAATACACCAGACGGTGGACTGTACTGTTTCCAGACGAAGAAGAAGAAGATCTAACTTACAACCTTGATTTAACAATGCACCATTTCATTTATTAAAGCCCTCATTTTGGATGCCCCCATAACTTTCGAATCTTCCGAAAATCCCCATATCAAATTTATCTTTTTTCTTCACAAAACGAAACGGCTATAAATGTATTTGATTGGTATGCGAGATCCTTTTTTTTTCACGAGAAAAGATTCTTTAACAGTTTATTTCTCTATTTCTTTTTCGAGTTTCAAGACTATATAGAGTAACCCAAAGGCACTCATGGGATCAATGCATCTCGCGTGCGAAGGATTCATATGCACATGGTGCACGCAAATTTTTCACACCCTTTTTACTAAAATAACTATGCCATTCCTCTTAAAATAATGTTTCTAATTGTGCTATGACACTTACCGAATCATATGGATCATTTCTTGTCTTCTCTTTGGTGTGTTTTTAAGAAGAAAAAAAGCATTTTCTCGTGATCTTCACGTAGATACCGCAGGGTCATTGTGGTTGTAAACTTTTGCCTAAAGAGGGCGCGCGATATTATTCACAAGATGTTTGTTTACGGTTCTGCAGCTTGTACTGCTAGCTGCATTTTAGACGCTCAGCATTATTTTCCTCTTTCTGTTTTTTTTTTGCTGTCAAGCGGTATTTTCTATTGTAGCGCCATCAGCGATGATGAAATGTAAAGAGTCGCCTTGAAATGAAGAAAAATTATGTCACATTAATTCGTTAGTTTGTTTCCTATTTTTTTGCACTTTTTTCTTCTTCCTCATCTATGATCAAAGGTGAATACCTTTTTTTGATATCTGTTCTAAAAGCTGGACATTTTAAATATTTTGTTCAAGTAAATAAATCAACAGGATAGTAATCAAAATGCGATAGAGCTGCCCGAGCTGAAAATTCTGATACAAGGACTTGAAAATAAAACATTCTGAGCACTTTTTATAACCATGATGAGGAGACCTATATATATTTTATGGCCTCCTTTTCCCTCTCTCTCCTCTACTTTTCCCCCTCCCCTGATCTGTCTTTTATTGTCTCTCCTTTCCTTTTCCGCCCCCTCCATTCCCTTTCTCCCTTTTTCCTTTCCCTTCTTTTCTTTCCTTTCTCCCTCCCCTACTCTTTTCTCGCTCTTTCCATTTTTCTTTCTCTCTCCCTTCCCCTCTTCCTTTCCTTTGTTTTCTTTCTATTTTATGGTCTCCTTTTCCCCCTCTCTCCTCTACCTTTCCCCCTCTCTCCTCTACCTTTCCCCCTCCCCTTTTCCTTTCCCTTTCCCTCTCCTTTTTTGTGCAAACATTAACACGAATATCTTGCTTCCTACACACACACACAAACGCCCGCAATCTAACACACGTAATGCGAAACAATCGGGACATTATCATTTTGTTCATATATATATATGTATATTTTCTCAATGAACATTTTCATCTATTTAAAGCTTTGAAAATTATTAAACAATGATTCCATAGGCGAAATCTCAATGATCATTAGGAAGGTACTTTACCCATTTTCATTTTATGTCATTGTGATTATTCCATACTAAGGCAACATATTTTGGATATAAAAATACGTGAAGGATATGTTCCTCTTCTGTTTTATACTTTAACAGAAAACATTTTGTTCAACCAAATTATGATTTGTATTTCCAAGTTCCATGTAATATTTTCATTGGAAAATCTCTTAAAGGTCAAGTGCACCCCAGAAAAAATTGTTTGAATAAATAGAGAACTATGTTGATTTTTGGTACAATTTCCTATTATGCGCCGACGACTTGAATCGAGAATGTTCGATAGGAAAATTTCGCATTTCGATTGTTGTTTGCGTAATTTCCACCGCAGTACGACAATACGCCAGACGGTGGCCTGTACTTATAGAGAAGAAGAAGAAGAAGATGACTAAGGACGGACCGAGCGAAGTATCCTGGTTGAGATTTGGAGGTAAGCGATAAAAACACTTTAATAATTAAATTTTTTTTTTTTTTCAAATAAACTTAGACCATACGATCAAGATTAACATAGTGGACAAATATTGAAAGGTTTGGCGTAGTTTAGTCCCTCACATTCGTGTGATGAAAGAAAACGTCAAAATGCACTATGAAATCACATGTGTTGTGCGAGGTTAGTAGTATACTAACCTCGCATGTTGTGTGAGTGACCCAAAGGGAGCCCCCTGTCTACACCGGAGAGACAGGACGATGTCTGGACGGTGTCGTAAGAAGGGACGGGGTCATGCGGTACGTAACCTGTAAGGTACGATAGTCTTTATACAGTTATAATAATATTAATAATTAGGCTCCTATAAAAACAAAAACAAAATACAAATAAAATAAACATTTTAGAAAAAAAAGAAAGGAGAGGAACGATTTTAATTAAAGGACACGTCGAACAAAAGAAAGAAAATAATAGTAAGCCTAACGAGTTGGCGGTAATAGTCAAATATGACTGGTCGCCATTAATATCCAACAAACAACAACGCCCGAGCCGAGGTAAGATCCGGTGGCAAAATTTACATTGCATTGCCCCATACATTGAGTTTTGTGTGTGTTTTTTTCATCCTTTGCTTTGTTTAAAACAAAATGTATCAGTCAATTAATAGAAAACCAATAGGCTTACCTCATCAAATAAGAATTTATGATATGGCTGCTGAGAATTCTTTGCGCTTGGTTTGGTAGGTTCTTCGTCACTATCGCTCAATACGAAGATGACTTCCCCCGTAGTATCATTTGCTTCCCGTCCTTCTGACTCTGAGTGAATTGCCGCCATTTTACCACTTACCGGTACTGAATTACAATAGAGAGCGGCGCGGCGCGAGCTTGCCGACCGCGCTGCGCTGGCACATATACCAGCGCGCTAGTCGAGTCGGTCGGACGGTCGTCGACATACAGCGGATTACCCCGGGATTACCCCAGAAGTACCTGAAATATTTTCTTTCAAAATCATTTTGCTTTTAAATGAGGGTTTTCAAATGAGCTTTTGGTGTTTACCGAGTCGAATTACCCAGTGGTGGCAGTATAAGTAGAGGGCAAATTATTTTGTCTTATTTACCGTATTTATTATTATTCTTATTATATTCTTTTCTTTTTTTTTTTGGGCCGGGGGGGGGGGGGGGTGGGGAATTTTGATTGGGGTAAGTTATAGGGGACAACACATCAGGCCTAACTATTTTTTGCTCTTTTTCTTTCTTTGATTTGATTTGATCACTGATTAATTCCGTTTCATAACATAAATATGATAAACGTACATAACTAAGGTCGCGATATACCCCCCGGGGGGGGGGCACTCAGTATATAATGCATAGTGGGTATGTGCCGCGGAGGGGACCCCCATTTTTACACTCAAATTTCCGTTCCAAGGCATAGCATTTTTGTCTTTTTGAGAAAAAGAACAAAGAAAGCCGCTCCAAGGCATAGCATTTCCTTCTTATCGAGAAAAAAGAAGAAAGAAATCCGTTCCAAAGCTTCGCATATTTTTCGTTACGCCGTTCCGGTCGCATTGATTTGCTACAAGGAGCTGCAATTTGGTGAAAAGCGGCCGTAGAGCGCTTTTCGACCATCGCCTAAGCAAGAGCGCACCCGGCGGAGGCCGCGCTAGCTGCGTCATGCACGATTGCCCGTTCCATAGGGATGCATACGCACTCACAGAGATACGGAGATCCGTTCCGAGGACCCCCGTTTTCACAAACATTTGTAGTTCCGAAGCCCGTTCCGAGGACCCTCCTTTTTACAATAAGCCCGCTCCAAGGCCCCCGTTTTTTGCCTCGCCCGCGGCACACCCCTACCACTTTTTTGGTCGAGTGCCCCCCCCGGGATATACCCTAACATAATCATATATTTTAGGAACACAATTCAATAAATAAAGTTACCTCAGATGACATTTGTCTTGTTTAAAAGTAAAGGGTCTTGTCGCGAAACAAGGAATGCTTAATAATGGCAAACCCCTAACTTAGTTGGGTCGTTAATGTATAGAATTTTTGTTTCAAGGTCAAGTCCACCCCGAAAAACTGTTGATTTGAATAAATAGAGAAAAATCAAGCTAGCATATAACGCTGAAAATTTCATCAAAATCTAATGTAAAATAAGAAAGTTATGACATTTTAAAGTTTTGCTTATTTTTCACAAAACAGTCATATGCACAACTCAGTAACATGCAAATGAGACAGTCGATGATGTCCCTCACTCACTAGCTGTTTGTTTTGTTTTTTCTTGTTTAAATTATTTCATTTTTTACAGATTTGACAATAAAAGGACCAACTTTACTGAACCATATTAAACAATGTTAGTTCCACATGTTCAGGGAGGAATTAATCATTGTTTCACTTGACAATGAGGAGAAAATTAGAATATATTATATTTCATATAATAAAACAGAAAAGAAGTGAGTGTATGATGTCATCAGTCTCCTCATGACCAGGATGTGCATATAACTGTTTTGTGAAATTAAGCGAAACTTTAAAGTGTCATAACTTTCTTATTTTACATCCGATTTCGATGAAATTTCTAGTGTTATGCTTGTTGGATTTTTCTCTTTTAGTATAATTCAAATCAAATTTTTGTTGGGGTGGACTTGTCCTTTAAAAAATGAATACAAACAATTTGTGTGCACTTTACAAAAACTTAACTGATGGATCGTGTGACGGAAAGTTGTTTTAGAGAGAGAGAGTGACAGAGGGAGAGGGACTAGAGAGGGGGAGATGGGGAGGGGGAGGAGGAACCGTATAGGAGTGTATATTGTGCACTAAGTATAGAAAGAGGCCCGGGGGGCACTAACATTGACGAGTGGATACCATGCGCGACCAAAAACACGTAAAAAGGATGTCTTTTTCAAGATAGGGCACGTTACCGTACGTAACGTGATAAATTAAGGGTGTCAAAAACACAAAAATAGTGAAAAAGGGGTATCTATTTCGCTAGGAAAGCTACGTGTTTAGGGTCATATTTGCGGGAATGATAAAACAAAATTAATGTTCAGTATAAAGGATGTCCTTTTTGCCCCAGCACTACGTGTTTAGAGTCCGATTTGCGCGAGGTGTAGAAGGTGCATGGATCGAGTGAGCCGTACTTAAACCAAATGGTGTGTAAAGGTAAAACCGACGACTGACGCGGACCCATCACTGTACTTGTTTAGGGGTTCATTTCAGGGAATACTGTCAAGAGTATCGGTTTTTTTTCCAATACTTGAGGGTAGGGTTCAGACGCCAATACTTATTAAGGGGTGCATTTTCAGAATTAGGAAAATACGTGTTGGCCCCCCCCCCCCCCGGGGAAAGAGGGCGGGCAGCAGGAGCAGGTACTTTGGCTAATTACAATTTTAAGAAAAAATAATAATGAAACAAATTATACATGTATAATATGAGAGCATAATACGCAAACGCCGTTTGCCGACAACGGGGCCTAAATGTGTAAATGACGAAGCCCACGAAAAACTTGTTTAACTTAGGGGGTTATTTTGCACATAGAGAAAAATTCGTTTAGGGGGTGTTTGGAAATAATTTGGTCACATATGTGTTCAGCCATACATTTGACTGCCCCCCCCCCCCCATGGACAAGTATACTCTGTTTTAATTAACAACCCAGAAGGAAAAAACAGTAAGACCAGAAAGAATTTTTACTGGTTTCCAGTATAATTTTACTGGGCCAGTTGATTTTTAACTGGACCAGTAAAAATCAACTGGAGACCAGTTCCAACAAATGCATTCCAGTTGAAGCAATTATAGTAATACCATTTAAATTGTTTTTCATCAAACTGGTGTTACTGGTCCGATAAATGGTTTCCAGTAGAATTTTACTGGTTTCCAGTATATTTTTACTGGACCAGTTGATTTTTAACTGGACCAGTAAAAATCAACTGGAGACCATGCAGTTCCAACAATTGCATTCCAGTTGAAGCAAAGTAGTAATACCAGTTAAATTGTTTTTTTCATCAAACTGGTGTTACTGGTCCAATAAATAATGACTTTAATTATTTCAAGTCAGATCATTTGATGAATTATGGAAAATGAATCTTGCAATTCAGAGAAAGTTATTATCGTTATGATTAATTTATCATTGTTATCATCATTCTTCTTATAATTTTTATCATAATTACTATTATTATGATTATTATGTTCATTGTTTTCATTCTTGTTACTGTTATCATTGTTATTGATATTGTAATTATTATTATTATTATCATAATTATCAAGTATTAACATTATCATTAAAATAATTATTTCCTTTAATTATGATTAAGATCAAAGCAATATATATTCCTCTGATATAGTCAACTGGTCTAAGTAATTAATTGTTTGAAATTGAACTGGTCAAGACCAGTAATACCAGTAATTCTGATGATGCTGATCACGTGGTTTATACCTCATTTGCATATTTCCTGTTTTAAAAGAAAAATCAGGATTGAATGGAATATCCTTGCAATGGCACTCATTGTTGTTTAAAAACTTTCTAAATAAGTGTGTGAACTAATTCACAATGAAAATGTGTAATTTCATATATCACATTTAAAATAACAGCAGAAAGATTAATTTAGTAACCATCTTTTCCATCACATTTCACTGACCATGGTATATAACAAACCAAATGCAAGTAATAAATTGATCCAGTAAGACCAGTACGAGGACCAGTCAGACCAGTAGAAAATACCAGTGTAAAGACCAGCTTAAATTGGATACCAGTATGAAGACCAGTGAGACCAGTAACAACTACCAGAAACAAGACCAGCCGCGGTATAAAATTCCAGTAATTCAAGAGTTTAATTTTTATCTGGACCAGTAAAATTTTAACTGGACCAGTATATGACCAGTTAGACCAGTAAACCGATGTTTTCAATTTCCAGAGTGACCATGCAGTTAAAATTCTACTGGTAAAACTGGTCTATATATAGTGGAACTGGTTTTTCCTTCTTGGAATCGATGTAACTAACGGAAGAAATATTACCTCGGTCACAGGTCATGACCTACGGCGAGTCGAAAACAGCCGTTTTATTCATTTTTATTCAAACCACATATTATGTAGCTGGTACAACAAAATGTAAAAACGGCTGTTTTCGACTCGCCGTCACTGAGCTGGAAATACGTATTTCCAGTTCAGTGCTCGCCGTACGGCCGCCGCGGCACAGTGGGCCGGGGCGAAACAAAAGTGCACCAAAAGTCATTTTGGGCAATTTCAGATTTTTAATTTTTGTCATGTACAGCTGAAAGACAACACTTACACTTAAAAGAATACTTCAGCAAAATATTTCATTCGGGAATTTGCATAAAGGTTGTTAATTTCCTACCTCAAATCGTAAAATGAGACATTACTTAAAGACCCTGACCGGTGTAAAAACAATCATATATCAAAATAAAGGTAATGATTCATACAATACGAATATACCAAAAATATTACATATATATCCTTCCAATAGTTAAAAATATTAAATAAAAATCAAAGAAACTGCTCCTCCAAAGTACGCTACGATTGAGCACCCCCACGTCGCCTGGAAATGATGACGTCACGTTGTGTCAGGAGGGTTGTGATTCCATAGGTTTGTGTACAAAAGCATTGGGTATTTTCTTCCATTTCCATGTTATGAATCCATTTTTTTTTTCGTTTTCAGATGAAAATGGCACTCAAAATTATTCACTGTTCAAATTGTTCTAAACCTACAACTATTCACTACCTTTTTTGTGATTTCTTTGTTTGGCTCTTATTGGGCCTAAATTGCTATGTCAGGAAAAGTTGTTATACATAATCTAAATGCAGATAGAATTGAAATCTGCGCCAAATAAGCAGGAAATAAAATATGGCAAAAACTAGTTCAAAACTGCAGATTTCATAAATTCAAGCTTGTGGGTAAAAATATATGTGATATCCCTCTGTGATAGAAGTGAAGAGAATGAAATGCGTTATCTGGAAAGCAAAAAAATCACCCAGTTTTTCTGTGTACAAACCTATGGAATCACGACGCTTCTTACACAACGTGACGTCACGGTCTCGAGGCAGGTGAAAAGCACAATAAAGCCTATTTTCTAAGCGGGGTTCGAAACCCGATAATTGGAATATTCTTAAGCAAAATACTCAGCTGGGAAGCGGTGAAAAAGGATAAAGCATACCTTGGTGTATTTAGTAGCTTATAAGTTTTCGATTGGTATATAATTTATCAATTTCATTTTCGGGTCCGGTCTGGATCTTTAACGGTTATTGCGAAATGCCGCGTATATGACAACTTAGTTGAAAAACAAGCCATTTCACAGGAGGTTTTTCATGTAGGAATCTGAAATGGCACCTACATAATCCTGATAATTATATTCTTTTTTCGTGTGAAAGGGTTCAAAGTAGATAAAAGACACATTTCAGGAGGTTTATAGGATAATTATATTCCTCGAAGTAGGCGGATAAGCATATGTTTATTGCATTTACATTAGAAACGTTTAGATTTCCGTGGATTTCCGTTTAGATTCTATCGATATATCATCATCATTTTGCCAGATGTCTAAGCTTTAAGTCGATACCAAATTTAGCTGCCGTTTTTGCCCGTTTTTATGTTAGAGCCGATTTTACTTGACACAACACCCCCAAAACCTGTCCAAAAACGGTCATTTTTATACCGCGCAGTCATCGCATGCATGCAGCGCACCGTCATGACCGTGTGGGGGTGTGCATTGCCGTTCATTTTTGCACGGCGAGGATCGAGGACTCCCCTTCCATTCCATGAAAATGACATGAATTCCGGGCATAATGCAAACAAAATAAAGATTGATAACGCATATAAAATTATGGGCTACCCGCCCCTCTTCCAGAGATAACAGTTACTTGTAGACCGGGCTTGTAGAATAATTTCAGCCAAAAACCCTCCTCATAATAAAACATTCGTGGTGTTATGCGTTTTACCCAAGTCTACACCGCTTAATAAAGCACGGTTAATATTTTTCAGATTTTTAAGTATTTTTTAAAATCTAATGATAATTTTGAGGCCATAAAATTATTTTCAGGATCTCATACACACTTTTTAGGCATGTGAGAAGCATAAACCAACATTCACTCTGGTCAATCTTAAAGTAACACATAACACAAAGTTTATATACTGCAAATTGTTTAGCGTAATTTGTCTTTTCACAGATAGGTTTTAAGTAGCCAATCAAAATTTGGTATCAAAGTGACGTCATATCGGCTTTAACTTATATCCAGTCGATTCTACGCTCAAAATTACCCTTAAACAATATGTTAAAGTAAAAATATAACACGGAATATAATTTTGGCGCACTTTCAACTCATTCTGGCCCACTGTGCGCCGTAGAGCAAATGTGACCATGCAAGGTATTAGTACCAGTTTCACAATGTCGCCAGCTACTGTCCAATACATGCATGGCATGCAGTCAGTAATAAATCATCTTCTGCAAGCAGTTGTTTTAAAATTTAAAGGGATGGTCCGGGCTGAAAATATTTATATTTTAATACATAGAGTAGAATTCACTGAGCAATATGCCGAAAATTTCATCAAAATCGGATAACAAATAATAAAGTTATTGAAGTTTAAAGTTTAGCAATATTTGGTGAAAAGAGTCATCATGAATATTCATTAGGTGGGCTGATGATGTCACATCTCCACTTTCCGTTTTCTTATGTTATTACATAAAATCATAATTTTTTCATTATTTCATACTTGTGTGAATAATATGTCTCCCTTATAATGAAATAAGTTGCAGCAATACATATCTAATGCACTAAATCAGTTGTCATTCCAATTTTTCTACTTTTTGGAGGAAAAAATTTGAATAAACCTCATTTCATATAATAAAATACAAAAGAACAAGTGGAGATGTGACATCATCAGCCCACCTAATGAATATTCATGACGACTGTTTCCCCCAAATATTGCTAAACTTTAAAATTCAATAACTTTGTTATTTGTTATCCGATTTTGATGAAATTTTTGGCATTCTGCTCAGTGAATTCTACTCTATTTATTAAGCTATAAATACTTTCAGCCCGGACCATCCCTTTAAGCAGTAGTTGTTTAGAGTGACAGGCTTAAACAAGTAACGTGCTTAAAATCTTAAAGGACAAGTCCACCCCAACAGAAAGTTGATTTGAATAAAAAGAGAAAAATCCAACAAGCATAAGGGTGAAAATTTCATTAAAATCGGATGTAAAATAAGAAAGTTATGACATTTTAAACTTTCGCTTAATTTCACAAAATGGTTATATGCACATCCTGGTCGGTATGCAAATGAGGGAACTGATGACATCACTCACTCACTATTTCTTTTGTATTTTATTATGTGAAATATTTTAATTTTCTCTTCATTGTCCTGTGAAACAGAGTTTTATTTCTCTATGAACATATGTGGAATTACCATTGTTTAACATGTTATGGTTCAGTCAAGTTGGTTCTTATTGTCAAATCTACAAATATTGTATAATTCAAACAATAAAAAACGATTATCTTATTTGCATGTGAATGAATTGTGCATATAACTATTTTGTGAAAAATAAGCGAAACTTAAAAGTCATAACTTTCTTATTTTACACCCGATTTTGATGAAATTTTCAGCTCTTTGTTTGTCTGATTTTTCTCTATTGATTCAAATCAACATGTTTCTGAGATGGACTTGACCTTTAAACAGCGTTTACAGTGTAGAAGACCGACGGGGACTGACCTATCATTTCCCAATCTAAAAGCTCAGATTTTATTGTTGATAAGCTGAGTAAAATCACTTTGAAGCAATATAGCCTAGACTGATTGCAGGCCTACTTTGTACTCTGGATTTAAATTTAGGCTGCAGTAAAAAACAGATTTACAAATTTGATCGTTCACTCGTTCACTTTCTCAACTGAGCACATAATATTTTCAATAAACTTGACTTTTTCCAGGGACGTTTTCATAGCACATAAAAGTCAATAATGCACAAAGCAATTGATATTCAATGTTAAACATTAAATGAATTTGTAAACAAGCAGGACAAGGAGGATTTTGTTGTTAACTTTCCACTGTTACGTTCCTCCTCTCTATAGTTCTCTCGTTACCCCCAAAGTTTCCAAAACCTGGGGGGGGGGGGAGATCATTTTGTTCACTGATCACGTACCCTCCAAGTTATACGTACGGTGTGCGTGCGCGCGCGTGCTTGCACTTTTTATGCGTTATTTTGCCATTTAAGGACGTTCCACAGTTAAAGTGAAATCCATGTCATTTTCACCAAACTTTGCACATAGATACTTTAGAACCTCAATATTCGAAATATGCAAAAATTAACATAGGTCCATGTGCTTGATTTTTTGCTATAGAACTTCAAAGTTCACCCAAATTGATGTTCTTAAGAATTGCGCATTCAAAAGAATTTGGCATTTTTAGACCGCCCAAGATTACTACAATGAGTTTAAACCTGTATTACTCAGTCAAAATACATGAAAAAGTCATCAAATTTCGCAAGAGAGTTGATAATTGTATCGTTAGAATGGAGAATATATTTATAGTGCTATTTGTTTGCAATTTTAAGTTTAACAGCACTGTCAGTTCTTAAAAATGGCGTAAAAGATAACAAAATCCCAATCTAAAAAATGTGAAATTTCAGTAACAAACTACAAAAGTACAATAAATGCTGCACTTTATTCAAAATCCATGTCATTTTCACCAAAATTTGTAGAGTTGTAGAGGAAGGTATACCTAAGAGGAACAAACATTAAAAAATAGGGGTTCATGTGCTTGTTTTTAAACTATCAGTATTTTTATTAGAGCAAATGTGCTTTTTAAAACACCAAAAATGCGCCGAATGCTTTGTATCTATGTGAAGAAAAAATCAAAACCACTCTACCATTTATTCAAACTCGGGGTAATATTCGTACTTCTTGGCAGCACTGCAGAGTAAAGTATTTTGAAATTGTAGAGAATCTTTTTTTGAATGGTCCATGGAATAATTCCATTTTTTAGCTTCATGAAATAACGCATCGGATCTGCAGTTAAAGTGCAGAAGATGAGAAAAATCAGCACATACCCGCAGCTAATTAATCACCTGTTCATCCATTGTGACGTCAGCGCGCAGAGTGTAAACTATGCGCAGATCATAATGCGCACAAACATAACTGTGGAACGTCCTTAACAACGAACGTAGAGGGCAGCAACACACAAGCGTGTTGCTCTAAGGAAGGTCAACTCGATACGCGCATGCAGCTGAGCTGCGCGCGTATTTTATTGTTCATGCCAACGAAATCAAATACCGATCTAATACAACAACAAATTAGTAGCGATCAAAAAACGAATATGAAAGAATATGACTACAACAATATCAAAGATAACTTTAAAAATATGTTGAGGAATATACATACATATAAAAACATACTTTGATATTTAAAACTTTACAAATATAAGTTTCAGGACACTAAAATCATTACCAAATCGGTGATTGTTGTTATCAGCGATTTCACCAGACGGCTGTATTAGGTGATTTGCGTCGAGACGATTTTGTGACCACTCGCAAAGCATTTCGGGATAGAATATAACCACCTTATTTTCTCTGAGCTCTTCGCTGAACCCATCATCACAGTGCAGCTGCAGCGCAGCGCGCAGCTAATGCAATGCATCCGATGCATGGGTTGTTTTTTCGCCGTCCATGCCATGGTCTCGGACTCAGAGTTGAAATTTAGACCCGGATTTCGGGGATACAGCGCCTTTATTTCAGATTTATAGACTTAAAAGTCAAATGACATTTAAAATTTGAAATCTAACCTTGAACAATCATCGTTGATAAACATCAGCCCTGAAGCCATTACACTTCAAATCAGGCCAGGCAAATTATACGTCATTGTCTAAGTTGCTAGATCTATGACGAGTCGCCTGAAGCCCCAGCGCATCATCAACGTCACTAGCTAGCTGCGCGACCGGCCCAGACTCGGCGCACCCAGGCCAGAAAAATGACCTCGATTATTACGGTGGTTGTCTATGCATTTATTAGTGGTGCAGCGAAATTCAGCAGAAGAAAATAAGAGATATGAGGTATCCTCGTCACAAGTTTAATATTCCAAAATGAGGAAAAATGTCAAAATCATGATTATTTAAGCTAAATATTTTCTTTAAAAATAAAAGTAATATTTTTAATATTTATACTCAGAATAACCGATCTAATAATTGTTCATTAAAAAATATTTGAAATTAACAAATGAAAAAAAATCAACTCGACAAATTTCCCAAAACCCCACCTTATTTTTTAAAGTGGTCACAAAATTCGAGCGGAGTTGACCTTCCTTAGAGCAACCACTGAACTAGAGATACGTATTTCTAGTTCAGTGAGAGCAACACGCTTGTGTGTTGCTGCCCTCTACGTTCGTTGGTCCTTAATATGTTGACTGTACTCGACTCTGCGCTGCGGGCCGGATTCACACGTTTTCTGCTGGATTTAAACAAATTTTTCTGTAATACCGGTATCATCTTTACCATGCTATGGCAATGTTGAGGAGTTAAAACATTCAAAGATGGAAGAATTGCCAAAAGCTTTCGTTAGTTCCCTGAGAGTGCTCTTTGAGATTTTAGACGAGGACTCCGACGGTTACGTGGAACTTGCGGAGATTGAGAAGAGATGGCAGGGGAATTCCGTCACCGGACTCCCCGCCGGAGTTGTGGACTCGCTGAGAGGCATCGCACCGAAGGGCGGGCGGCTGTCATTCGAGCGATTCTGCTCAGGGCTAAAGATCACCCTGGAGAAAAACCGGGCTAGCAGCAAAGGGAGGCAAGTGCAAGTCAGAGGATCAAGACACTCAAAAGATGAAAAGCAGCTGACCACTGCAACGGTGCGACCCAATAATGTAGTCCATCCGATGAGGGCAAAAAGTGCTCCACAACTTCATGATGTTCCCACAAAACCAGTTCGACAAATGCGGAACTCTCGATCATCTACGTCTGCACTTCCAGATGAAAAGAAGACTATTGACCCTCCAGACTATGCTGCACATATGCAGAAAACAAAGGAAAAGTCACGGAAACAGAGTGAAAAATCGGACGAAATATATTCCAAATCGCAGTCTCAAACAGACGCGGGGGCCAATCCCAGTTTGGCTGACCGAAAGCGTGTTGAAGCAACAATAAAAAGCTGGCAACAAGAAAAAAGACAAAGCTCTTCACAATTTCAAAGACAGCCAGATGTTATTTATGCCAGGAAACAAGATGTCAATATGTATGCTAAACCACCGCAGCAAAGCTTTCCTGGACCTGGTGAGTATTTTTTTTTATAATACCAGTGGCAGTGATTCCCTTTTGTTTTTTCTCTCTTTTTTTGAAAAATAAAGTGTGTCTTAAGATTATTTTTCTTGTGATATGCGTAGTCTATTTAAGCGTATCAATTTGACTCAAATAAAATTTATTTTATTCAAATATGAGGTAAAGCTGAGGAAGTAAGCTGAGGCCCAGGACAGGTGCAGTCTTAAAGGACAAGTCCACCCCAACAAAAAGTTGATTTGAAAAAAAGGAGAAAAATCCAACAAGCAAAAAACTGAAAATATCATCAAAATCGGATGTAAATTAAGAAAGTTATGACATTTTGAAGCTTCGCTTAATTTCACAAAACAGTTATATGCACATCTTGGTCGGTATGCAAATTGGCAGACTGACGACGTCACCCACTCACTATTTCTTTTGTATTTTATTATATGAAATATTCTAATTTTCTCCTCCTTGTCAAGTGAAACAAAGTTTTATTTCTCGCTGAACATGTGGAATTACCATTATTTTATTAACAGTTTATGGTTAAGTTAAGTTGGTCCTTATTGTCAAAAAGACCTGTAAAAAGTGAAATATTGTATTCAAACAATAACAAAACAAAAGAAATAGTGAATGATAGACATCATCGACTCTCTCATTTGCATATCGCCGAGTTGTGCATTTAACTGTTTTGTGAAAAATAAGTGAAACTTAAAAATGTCATAACTTTCTTATTTTACATCCGATTTCGATGAAATTTGCAGCGTCATGTTTGTTTGATTATTCTCTATCGATTCAAATCAACAATTTTCTGGGGTGGACTTAACCTTTAAGTATTGGTGGAGACTGAGGAGCCTCCCTGTTTGGTCTCTAAATAGGACAGTGTTTCCATTCTTCCCGAAATTTAGGAAATTTCGGGAAATTTTTACTTTTTCCAGGAAAGGTTCGGGAAATGAAAAAATTCAAGAAAAATTACAATCAAACAACAATTAAACGTAGCAATTTTAATATATTCATGTTACTTCGATACGTAGCTAAAAATTTTCTGCTCGCGCTCTGTGCTTGCATTTCGAAATTTTGTCCCTATTTTGAAAGAGAATGTGAATAAAAAATGTTGATTTCGGTCACTTGGATGGAACAAATTTATGCTCGCTGTATTATTGCCCAATTTTCGTTAAAAATCAAACTTGAAAATTCCAGGAAATGTCTATGAATTTATTTTGGTAAATTTGGGATTCAGTTTCAGGGAATTTGTTTGGGATCTGTAGAAACATTGAAATAGGAGAGACAGTGATTTTCCGTACGGAAACTTACAAAAAAATGGTCTTTTCCGTTTCTGAAAATCTGTAATTCTGTTTCAACTTGATCTAAAACTGGAAATTCTGTTTTGTCACTGAAAATGTACACAGCAAAAACCTGAATTCCATGAATTTTTACATGAAAAGTATAAGAACCAAAAAGAAATTATGTTTTATTTACCAGTAAGACGTAAAATCACGGTTTCTAATTAAGGATGTCTAACAGAGTTCTCAAGAAAAAAGAAGAGACGAGGCATGCAATTAATACTTGAACAGTATGACATACTTCTAGTCGACCTGGGGACTGTTTCATAAAGCTGTTTGTAAGTTAAGCATGATTTTAAGAATGACTGGTGATCATTTCTTGTGGTAAATGATACTTAAATTAAACATTAAATGTTCATTGGTGATGATGTAGCGTTTAAGAAAGGTTCACCAGTCGTTCTTAAAGTTGCTCTTAACTTACGAACAGCTTTATGAAACACCCACCCAACATTCCTTTTGATGTTAAGCAGATAATTTGATGGAGCATGTAATGAAATTCTTTATGATCTAACCATCTAGGTCTTAATGAATAATATTCTGACTTTGAAAGTTCTAGGACTACTTATTATAGATTGCAATTTCATTTGAAGAAAATTTATTAATTTCCATTAAATCAATTGAAACTTCATTAATGGGGGGGGGGGGGTTGGGGTGGTCCAAATTGGGTTCAAGTCATAAGAAATTATTGGCTGTTTGTAAAAGGTTTCAAAATGTGAAGAATATATTTTTGTACATGTACCTGGACCTTTTTGCTCCTTTATATTGTCCAAATTAAAGAATGTCCATGAATTTGCAAGGTTCTTTAGTTTGAGTGCCTGTTCATAATTCAGAGTTTTCAGACTTGTGTATTGTGAATACAATACTGAAGCCTTTAAAACAAAAACAACAACAAAAAGGGGGAATGTACTATATATAGTTTGAAACCTTGAATCTTTTCAATTTTTCATTTTGTATGAACATCACTACCAGCAGCAGAAAAGTTACGCTTCCTTTGTTTTCGTTCAAAACTTTTATATTCCTCTGTTGATATTCAGCAACTAAAGTGCAAATGATAGGCTTCCAAAGCTTAAAAAATATCTATAGATGCACTTTCAAACTATACCCAATAGTCGATACCCACCAAACTAAAACCCTAAACAATGAGATACATGTAAGATGTGCAAATAGTGAATGAACGGTCACTGAAAAGCCCCTAAAGAATACAAGCGAAGGCGTTTGAAAGGCTTGTAATGAGTTCATTGACTATTGTGAGGGTCTGGACACTTCCCATGCTGTTATGCACTGTTGAACACTGCCTCGTCACTCATGAAGGCATCGGTATAGCTTCTTGCAGGAAAGCTGCTTTTGAGAAGATAAAATAAATGGCTCTTTATTAAGAAGGTCTATATCTGTGTGTAAGAAATATATTTTCTATTACCTGGTGGTAATACAGTAATTTGTGCAGTGTCACATTTGTTGTTCATTTATCACAATTCAAATAGTGTTCAGCACACAAAAAAATAATAGAAATTAGATAAGGTGAATAAGGTAAGTCAGTAAATTCAGCCATCAGATCATTCTGATATATTCTAGGAAAAAGGGACATTAAGTGTACACCCGTCCTATACAGTGTGTATCAAAAAAAAGTTTACACTTTGAAAAAGCCCTGGGAATTTAAAAAATATACAACATGTGGGTAATTTTTTCACATGTATTCTTGGGTTTGGACTTTGGGTCTCATCTATCTAATGAAAGTAAAAGTTTGTTTGCGCAGAAATGCTTGTTTTCACGCTGTGTCAAGGGGAAACGGGTGATATCAAACTTACCCTGCGAAATATTTCTCATACATTTCCCCTGCACTTTTAGTCAATTGAATTAAAACGGTCCATACATTCAAGCATTTTGTAACAATTTTACCACCCAAACTGAAATTTCAACACTTTATAGTAAGCACAACCTTTACCCTTTTTGTGCCAGCTGGATCTGAGGACATAACTGAATCTGAACAAAGGTTTATATCAGACATCTCCAGCATTTTTTTCACTAAGTTTTTATCATTTAAAGTGAGTTTACGATTCATTTTTCATTTAATACTTGTTTCTCCACACTTTTTCCAAGCTTGACAATGATTAACAAAATAAAAATCAAGCCTAAGCCATTTCATGTAAATCACAGCTCAGTGTAAAGCAAATATCGTCACAATGGCCGCGGAGTGTGGGGGAGTGGGGTGGGGCGCAATGCACTCTTCGAAGTGTTTTGGGCAAGGAAACAAGTTAAAAAAGGTAAAAGATATCTTCAAATCAATTTTACTAGCTAAATTCCACATGTTCTTCATGAGTAAGGTCTACTTTTATTTGCATAACTATTTCAAAGTTCTGCGTAAATCATTTTTCACTAACTTTTCTTAAGTAAGTGTTGCTCACTCAAGCGGAAATATTATTCGACATTTATATCGTCAATTGGTATGGATCTGTACCAATGTTAAAATGTGGAAAAAACTTCAGGATATCACAAATGTATAATTTTGCAGGATTTTTTCTAAGTGTAAACTTTTTTTGATATGCACTGTATATATGCCTGGACATTTCCTATCAGTATGCACCCAAACAATGAATATCTTGTAGAACTTTTTTTTTCTCCTTGAGAAAGCTGAATCACATCGGCAGTCTTGCACAAATGGTCTATACAATTTGGACATTATTGCAGAGGAAGCAGAAAAGGGGCCTGGATAAACCAGCAGTGAATAGAGAGGCGTCAATTTGATCAACAATTATTGAAAGAGGCTGGCACCTACTTTCAATGAATAAGTGATGGAACAATGAAAATTGGGTAGCTCTTGGTCAAATACCAGTGTTCCAACATGTCTGGCTTTACACGTCAATGGTCTTTGTTGTTGTGTGGACAAATCTGTTCATTTAAATCGGGAGAAAATTTAATGGGAACTAAAAGAAAGACATTTTTTTCATTTGCAAGTGATATCATCAAGTTCTTTGTAATTTTGAAGATGAGCAAAGAAGGGAATAAGAAAATTATGAAATGTATATTTATCATATTTGAATACTTGAATTGTTTCTGTTCTTGATTTCAAGTGCATCGAATGGAAATTCATCTGTTAACCACAGTGAACATCAGCCCTGTCAAACAAATTTACTTTAATGATTGAATACATTCTCTCTGAAATAGACCAAGTCTAAGGTATTCGATGATAGATCTGTTGAACAAAAAATGGCATCAAAATCTAAATCCATTTTTATAGTCTCTGCAAATAACATTAAATACAAACATATGGGAATAGAAATACTAAATATAAATAGATAATGATGGAACTAGCAAAGGCCAATGGCCTGTCACAAAATAATTGTAACAGTAATAATCCAGCTATTATTATCATCATTCGTTGCAGGAGAAACATCCAAACAGCATGCAGAGTCTCATTATGAGAAACCAGTGAGGAGGACGAGTGAGAGTACACAAAAAGCAGGAGGAAGAAGGAAAAAAGATGAACCTCGGAGACACACTCTATCCAATGGCATCGATTATAATATGGTAAGAATTAATTTTTTTGATATTATATGTGTATCACAAAATTGTTTTGTGACATACTAGTATTTAGAAAAGATGGATCATGAAAGTTGAGGAATGTTGTCTAAAATGTACATGGTCACAAGATACTTTTTCAATTCATGAAAGATCATACATGTACTTTAATACCTACACTTGAAAAGTAGTTTAGAACTGGAATTGAGATAATTGTGCATGACCATTATGAAAGACAATCAGGCTGAGTAAAGAGAAGAGTACTTATTAAAGTTCATTTGACCATTTATGAAAAATCATGTGGGCTGCAGGAGAAGAAGTATAGAACTCAGAGACTCCCAGGTCAGTAACAAATTAACCTTTTGAGAAATATAAAAGAAAGAGAAAATGAAACCAAACACATTTGTAGACAGAGGGTTGATGAATGGACTAGACTGCATCCCACATCTTTTGTGTTTGAAATGACAAATATTTGGTGACTTATTCACAATGCGCTTTCACACCTAATGGATCCCAAAACATGCCCGGTATTTTCCTAATGCAGAATCAAAATAATCATACAATTCCTGAAGGAAAAAAAAACTAATTAAATAGTAGGAACTTTTCAAGATTTTGAGAACTTTTTTTAGGAATGTCCATTTACTACAAATTCAGGAAGACGTGTAGTGGAATATTTTCTGTATGAAAGCAAATTACATGTACATGTAGGCCTATGTAACTTTTGATGCGATGCAAGAATAATGTGCATCATAACTGCAAGAACTTTTAATACCTGGGACCTGTCTTACAAAGGCTTGCAATAGGACCAATTCAAATTCTAATTGTGATTGATCTAAAATTATGTACATTGTAATTAATATAGGAATTTTAAGATCAATCACATTTTGAGTTTGATAAAATCTAAATGCAACTAGTTGATAAGTAGCCCAGGTGGGAATGCAGAAAAAAATTATCTGGTAAACAAACTTCTGAACAAGATATTGTTGTTCACTTTTATTTTAGTGATTTGGTAGGTCTGAAAGAAACCTATCATGTGACCTGAGAAAATAGCTTAGGTAGGTCAAGTAGTCTCCAAGCAACCATGTAAGAACAGAGAACCTTTGTATGAATGGGATTCTCAACATGTGTCTTCTATCAGGGCCTTTAATAGCAAACTGTTACAAGCTACTGAAATAATTCTACATACATATTTCTATGTGAAGGCCCTAAACTGTTTATTTTCATCATGGAAGGTAGGCGCCTTCATGTACATGTATTAGGTTTTGTTTAATGTGTAGTTTTGCCTTTGCCTCCCGGCTAATATTCTGCAGGCACAGACCCTCATTGAAACTTTGATCAACAAGTGTGTCTCCACTCAAAGACTAGCACATACAAAACTTGCTGTGAGCAAGATAGTACGCAAGGCATGAGTAGGCTGCACATTCAGACCCTTAACAAGAGTGAAGGGTTGCACAGCAGACTAGGTCATGTCTTTTGTGACGTTAAAGGTCGGTCCCAGATGTAAATAATCATATCTGATTGATAAACGTCTGAGAAAACCCAATTACACACACATGTTTTTTTTTTAGTTCTCATTGACCAAATTTAGACAAGACAACTCTCTAATAGAATGCAGTTCTTGTATTATGATATAATATGCACTTCCAAATGACTTGGTCCATTTATGGTCAACTTGACAAGTATGTTGTTGAATTCTGTATGTAAGTTTTGTTGAAAATCTCCCATCATTGACCTTTACAAAAATATATGTATAGCTTGTGGTTCCTGGCCAGTATACAATTATCCATCAAGCTGTACAAAGAGAGCAGACAGGCAAACTGATAAAGTTCAGAATGAAGTCTGTTCCCGTAAAATGCCTTATCATTTCAATCTTTGTCTTTGTGCTTTTATTATTGGTAGTATGGAAGGGTTTTATATCCGTTTATATTTACTTGAGAATGAGTCACAGACCTATTAACAGCCACCGGTCAGTGATTAACGTTCTGTTAATGAATCAGAAGGCGGGCATTCCCTTGTTGAGCTACTTTTGTGGGATAAGATTAGTGGGTCTTAGCTTGCCTGGAGATTTTTGCTTTCCAATGATGGCAACAGATCTTCTTCTTCTTCTTCTCTATATTAAAGTACAGGCCACCGTCTGGCGTATTGTCGTACTGTATGTACATGTATATTGCATCATGTAGCATATATTTAACAAAGTCAGTAGACACTTTTCTATTAGTTTAATTGGGTAAAACAATCGACTTTTGAAAAAATGAGGGCTTGTTTGCATCCCCTCACCTGCACAATGTTTCAATTTCAGTCAGTGTGAATCTGATACTAGGCCTACTGTAGTAGTTACCTAGGCCAATGAAGAGTTTTATTCCAGAAGGTGCTAAATCCATATTTAGCGTTTTTCTGTAAATCAAGGTTTTTTAATTCACAATTTTCCTTCTGCTGTTCTATTTTGTTATACATGTATGATATTGCTATCAGAATGAAATCATGTTTTTAAATTGAGCATTCAATTTTTTAATGGATTTAGCTCCTTTTGGAATAAAGCTCAAATTTCAATCAATTTTTGTTAACCTTTCCATTAAAAAAATGCAATATGGTCCATTTGATTACCACGTCTATATTTGTATGTATTTTATTATTTTAAAAAATCAATTTTTGGTCAAAAGTAGATTTAGCCCCTTTTGGAATCAAGGTCTTCATATGGATTCCAACTTTGCTTTTGCCTTAGATATTAACCAAATCTGAATGATTTCGGTTCACTCAGTATAAAGAATCCATTCAGCTACAATGTACAGTATGCTGCTACATGTACATGTATGTATATTGTCTGACATCTTCAATTTGACCATTCCATTCTTATCTACAGGCCTGCTCATCAAAAGAGGTCAACTTGTATCATTCTGTCACAACAATAAAAAGAACACATTAACAGTGACCCTAGCTAATTATAAGGAATGACATCAATGATAAATCTCCTAATTATAACAATGACACACTAAACCCCTTACACTAATTAAGCTGCAATCAACCTTTAACTTAGATATCATTGTTAATAAATAAAACAAACAATGGATGAGTTCATGAGAGCTACATGTACATGTAAGACTGTTCTTATTACAAACTAAACCAGTTCAAGAAACCAGTTTGGAAGATCGCTTTGCTACCGTTACAATTTGATCATCAGGAAGTGGTTTTCAAAACCACCTTACAGCCGCTGCCCGGAAAGCAATCTTGTTGCTTCAGTATGGGTACGCTCTCAGTTTTGTGCGAAATTTGAAACCACATCGTAGGCATTCTACACACAACATGAGTGAAAATTGCTTTTCGAAGAACAGTTGTATTCTCACGCTATAACTAGTTTCGCGAGGCAAAGCGACCTTGAAAACTACATCGCGAGGTGGTTTTCCAAACCGGTTTGGACGATTGCTCTCAACTCCACTTCGACTGTTCTCATTTCACATTAAACTAGATTCCAGTAAACTAGTTTTAGGATGAAAATGAGAACGGGGTCTATGTAACTCGGGGAGCCCCATTTCATAAAGACCTTTGCCATGGTCTTGCCATAGATGTAAGTCCCTTATGAAATGAGGTCTGGAGAATGAAAAAGGCCTAGCAGTTAAATGCTAACCAGTATCTAGGTGATAACTGTGTGTACACACCTACCTATTAGGAATTACCAAGCAACAAAACCTAAAATGAGGCCTCAAATCCGTGCTAAGCTTAAGATGAATGAAAGAGAGTCAAAGATCTAAACTCTTCAGATGTCATCTTAAGACCGACCAGTAGGTTTATTATAGAAGTACCGTGACCATATTATTGTCAATGAACAAAAAAATGAACAGCGTAGGAATTTATGGTGAAGGTAGTAGATTCTTTTGCATGCAACATAGAGTTTGGAATGTGTTTTGTTGACATGCAGTATAAGAGTTCCATTTTACATGTATATAGGTTACAGCATGTTGCTGCTGAGTAGGTTGTACTAGTTTCTATGGCAACTTTTCTTCTGAACTTTGAAATTTATAAGTATTGAAGAGGATTTTTTCTCAGTGTCTCGCAATCATTCCACCCATAAACCTCACTCCTCAGACTCACTCATGTGGCCTGTTTCATAACATAAATATTTACAACTTACAAACTTTCCCTACAACTAACTGGAAAACTTGTTTGTGATTGGCTGTTTGGCCTAGGGTGCGTTTATCCGCCACTTTTTCACACTAGAATCATGATCTGAATCATGATTCAAATCATGATTCTGCAGAATCACGATTGCGTTTAGTCGAAATTGAATATAATCATGATTAGAATCACAAACATGAAACACGAAAAAAGGGGCGTTTGGAAAGACGTTTCTGCAGAATCACGTACGAAAATGTTCGAATAAACGATATCGTGATTTGAATCATGATTATATGACCTCTCTGTGTCGGGCTACTTTCGGTTTGACTCTTGCCAAGCTCAAGGCTCTCTATATGCTCATTGTATGTACATGATTATGTACTATGCATGCATTTCTTGTCATGTTCAAGTTCTGTGTTGGTCATCGCATCGTCCACTACTTTTCATTTTTTGGTCATGTCTTCAACTTCAAGTTCTAGTAAATGAATTAACTGGACAGACAATGATCTCAGTTGTTGTTGAGTATAGAGTGTCAATATTAAATTGGATCTACGCTGAAATTCACTTCCGAACACCATTTTGGATAAACTAACAAGATGAATAGAAGCAAATGGACCCTATATGATAGAAGTAAACAAAATTAGGTATAGACTGAATTCTGGAAGCAAAAGATTTTCGAGAGCCGAAACACGTGCGAAAAACTTCCTCTGTCAAACTGCGCGCTAGTGATGCGCACTGGATTGGCCCCGAATCTGAGGAGAAACGGCATTGGAATGAAGGTCGTCTAAACGCTGATTCTGTGATATCGTGATTCATGTTTGTGTTTTGAATCATGATTCAAATCATGATTCAAATCATGATTCTGGCTTGAGGTCGCATAAACGCAGCCCTAGTTTCCAATGGTAGTTGCAAGTTGGAACATCACCTTCATGCTTATCTGGGGATGCATACTAGTGACATTTTCAGACATTTTGTAAACTTCAAACTATGGTAGCTGTCAAAATGCAAACATGAAAGTGATGATGCATGGAAAAAGGTGAGTTTTGAAATCATGTGTTTCTGTATAGCCACAAATGTTCAAAGCATGGACATAATCTTTGGTCATTATTCTCCAAGGAAAATTTAAAACTTTCATGATGGTCTCTCATTATGGTCGAATTGATACAAGTATCTGGGGTGCACTGTGAGTGAGTTGAATGAGTGGGAAACTGGGGATTGAACGGGGGGGGGGGGGGGGCAGTCAAATGTATCCCTAAACAAGTTTTTTTCTGTGTGCAAAATAACCCCCTAAACAAGTTTTTCGCAGGCTTCATTTATACATTTTGGCCCCTAAACAAGTTTTGTCCACTCACTAACAATAAGCTTAAATAGACAAACCTATATTCATGAGTTTTGCATGCCCCCAGTGTAGTTAGGGTTAAAATACCACAAAGAATACAATGTTAACACTGTAAATACGTGTCATCCAAAATTCATCAGGTAATAATTTAAAAAGCCCCAGGGAAAAAGCTTGGGGAAAAAACACACCCTTTAACACATTTGGCTAGTCTTAAAAAAAAGCTTTGGAAAAAAAAATACCCTAAATACGTTTGACCCCACAATTGACCATTGACCAGTCTTTCAAAACCACCCTTTTTTGAAAATCAGTGTTTTGATCCGGACAGATACCCTTCTTGAGTGCATGCGCCTGCGGCCAAATTGAAAAAAAACCCACCCCTTTAAACACATTTTTTTGGTCATGCATGTGTACAGCAATATATTTGACTGCCCCCCCCTGATTGAACACTCCCTAAATAACCATGTTTTGTGTTTTGATTTGTGATCCATTAATATAATCTATTAAACCTTTTTTAATACAAACTTGATTGAAAGAACTGGGCTTCCTGATTGTGCAATGTGCATGCAGTACATGTACATTTGACCACTTTGATTGCCTTTCTTGGGAGGGGGGGGGGGTGAAAGACTTATCTTAACATTAAGTTTAAACCATGGATGTTCATGTACATAAAACAATTCCTTGGTAAAACCAAGGAGATATATCTTGCCTTGGTAAAACCATGACCATCTGTCTTCTGAGAAGTTAATAAAGACAAGTTCTATTATAATTTGATCTGCCTCAGTCTCTAATGACCCTTGATCATATTCATGCAGGTACATGTAATATGAGGATGTGTTCTATCATTTTTATGAGCTACAAAGTAGATCAAATCACAAACATGAATTCAGAAATCAAAAAGCAAATCCTGTTCACTGGCTTTCAGCAGTGTAGTGTTTGTTGTGATTTTTTTCGTCAATACTGGTTCTTGTGTATATCAAGCCTATACATTGTATAACCACATCAAATCGTAATGTGCAATTGACACAGAAAGTATCATCTTGGAACATACCCGTGTCCAAACCTGAGGAAGAATTTTAATTGTGATCTCCATTGCATTCAAACAGTTTCTTTTTAAAACCCATGATCCTGCAGAATCACCTTTCAAAATGCAACTTCATGTATTTCAGTGTTTCATGTTGTTGATTGATTATTTTTTGTTGGTCAAAAGGGGTCAAAAGTGATCCTGAATGATTATTTTTCATCAGTCAAAAAACCACTTGAAGGCAACTTGTGCAGTCTCATTGTAATTTGAAATAAATTGCAAATATCATTTGAAAACATGTCTTTAGTGGTGTTTCGGCTTTGTGGATAAGTCTCCAGATCTTGAATTGCAAGGTCCAGGGTTCATTTCTCACCTCAGCATGTGTGTCCTTTTACAAGGTGTTTTTTAACTTTTGCCACTCTCCACCCAGGTGTACCCAGTAGAAAGAGTTTCCTTGAATGCCCGAGAGCCAGATCAGGGAAGCTACATGTATCCTAAAGCATGGGCAATAGTAGTAGGCAGCACTATACATGTACCTACATACATATACATGTACAATTCAAATTTTGAATTCAAATATTTAATTATCAATATTAATTTAAGCACGGTTGTTTAAGATTTTAAACACTTGTTTGAACTTTTTAAACAACTACTGTGCAATTCACATAGCAAACAGCATTGTTTAAATTATTGTCAACAGTTTATACATGTATGTCTCATAATATTATGGAAATCATGTTGATTGAAATCATTGAATGCAGTCTTAACCTCCATTACAAAACCATTGCCATCTGGGATTAGACAGATTTATTAAGACTGATCTTTATAATCTCCCACCAATGAGCCTTGAAGGGGGTCATGTGGATAATCTATATTTAAATGGACCGTGCACTGATTTCGAGATGAGTTTAACAGGCTTCATAAAACCATGGAAAACTAACTTTCAGTGAATCAAACTTATTTTAAAGTCAATAAAATATCATTTTGTTTCCAGGCATTGGTGATCAGAAGGCTGTTCAACAATAAAATTGTGATGCGATATGATAGTTTGTTGATTTGAATTGATCAATATTTGAATCTCTTCGCTATGTAGAAAATATGCAGTTGTATGTACATGAATGAACTTTGTTCCTTTTCACAATATTGATATTGAATGACTGTGATACATGTACCGCCTTGATAATAGTGTTTATCCCGGGGGGGGGGGGGGGGCCACTTACATTGACGAGTGGATACCATGCACGACCCCAAAAACATGTAAAAAGGATGTCTTTTTCAAGATAGGGCATGTTACGAACGTAACATGATAAGGGTGTCAAAAACACAAAAATAATGAAAAAAGGGTATCTATTTCGCTAGGAAAGCTACGTGTTTAGGGTCAAGTATGCGGGGATGATAAAACAAAATTAAAATGTTTTAGAAAGGATGTCATTTTTGCCCCAACACTACGTGTTTAGAGTCCAATTTTCGCGAGGTGTGGAAGGTGGGGCCGTATACTTAAAACCAAAATTAATGTGTAAAGGTAAAACCGACGACCGACGGAACCGTGACATAACAATAAAATATCGCTGTACTTGTTTAGGGGTTCATTTCAGGGAATACTTGCCATCGTTTGTTTGTTTCCGATACTTGTTAACGGTAGGGTTTCACACGCCAATACTTGTAATAAGGGGTGCATTTTCAGAATATGGAAAATGCGTGTTTAGGGTGCTTTTCGAGACCCCATGGTCGCGCATGGTATCCACTCGTCAATGGAAGTGGCCCCCCGGGGTGTTTTATGCAACATGACTATGAAGTACATGTATGGTACAAACCTGTACCCTAGTATGTTTGTTAAGTTTGCTTTTGACAAAAGATGTGTTGAAAGTGATGTGTGCAGTCATGGTGCAGTGATCATCTTAATAAATATTGGTACTTTAAGAATCAATATGGGAACTTGAAAGTAAAATGCGTTTTAACATGCATGTTCAGTACTAAAACTTTAAACAGCGTTGAACAGTTAGGTTTTATGATAGCCTACCTGTTATGTTTTTATATTACACTTTAATGGGTACTTTATACTTGATATTAAAATTTCTGATTAAATAGAGTAAAATCAAATGGGCGAAATGTTACTGAAATTTTCATCTAAATCTGATGAAAAATATCTAACACAGTAGACTTTTGCTTTTCTCTAAATTGGAATTGGCATGATTTTCTGTGCACAATATTTTCTCCTGAGTGATGGGACAGATTTCAGCTCTCAGTATGAAAGTTCAACGAAGGTTCAATAAATCAGCTCTAGTCATTTTTTCCCTTTGAATTTCATGATTTATTGAAGTGCAATTTACTCGGATATTCCACATCAGTAAATCTTCTGTGCTTCTTTGTAAAGTTGTCAGGAATTCTTCCGCTAGCCCATTCAGAATAAAGAGGAAAGACTTGTTCATTTCCTTTCAGTCTCTAGTTCTGTGCCCATTATCGTGTAGCTTTTGATAGATATTGTCATTATACTAGCATATAGGACCTAGATGTGTTTGATTAAAAAACCCATAATTATAGAGCAGATGTGATGATAAACCCAAGCATTTTATAAAGATGGTTGGTATCTACATGTATAATATATGTTTTTCACACTGCATTTCCTTAACCCCATACTATCCTAAACCCCATACTATCCTTAACCCCATACTATCTTAACCCCATACTATCTTTTTTTCGATTCACACTGTCTTTCTTAACCCCAAACTATTTGCTTAGCCGGGGTTAACGCCTTAACCCTGACTATCACACAGCTCATGAATATTGATGATTATACCATACAGAGCGCGATTAACGTGCAATTTCGACTTCTGTGATTGGCTAATGCTTAGCCCCACTTTTCCTTAGCCCTGTTTCGTTTCACACTGCATCTCTTAGCACCACAATTGTGGTGCTAGCACCACAATAAGCCGGCTAACCCTGCTTTTTTGCAGGGCCAGGTAGTACCGTACTATTTACCGTGCTAGCCCACTTTGCTAAAACGTAGTGTGAAAACGAAGTGGGCTAAGCTTAACCCCGGGAAATTGGTGGGGCTATGGCCCCCCCCCCCCCCTAGCCCCACCAATTTCCTGGGGTTAAGGGAAAAAAGTGCAGTGTGAAAAGCATAATACATGTATGTAGGCCCCAACAGAAATCCTTTGACATTGTTCTTTATACAAAAAAAAATGTATATTTTATTTACCAAGCCAAATCATTGAATTATGAGTTTTTAAGCAGGGGCCTTATTCTATGGCTATCCTGTCGATGCAATAATTATCTGCATGACTTTGCATGTCTCCAATAAAATGATGGTATTCATAATTCTCCAACTCTCCCATCAAGAAATCAAGACTGTTCAGGATTTTTCATTGAGATATGAACAATTTATGGCAAAGCCCTGTGATTCTCCCAAAGAATGAAATTTCAATTTAGCAATGATTATGATACCGCCCCAGGTCACTCTGTTCTGTGATGGCTGTAACCTTTGAAAATGAACTCGGAATGAAAGGAGACAATGGATTCTCGTGTTGTCAACGATGAAATCGGTTCAGTTTTGTAATGTCTTCTTTTCCTTGAGGTCCCCTGAACTTTTAATTTTCATTTGCCCAGCAAATGCTGAGTTAATGTGGTTGTTGAACTCGGGTTTTAGGGTTGATGTAATGATTTTTTCCCATAATTATCGGCCGAGCTACATTGTAGCCCCTATGGCAATACAAATGATCTTTTTATGTATTTGTACCTGTAATGTATGTACACTTAAATCAATCTAAAATATAGTAGAAAATGTTAATACTGTCAGCTGGCTATTGATCCAGTCATTTTAATACTAATTCCTTGTTTTTAACTGAAAAGTTACTGGTCAGACAGCAATTTTACTGGTCTTAGATGTAGACCGTCAGACCGGCACTATTGGCGCTATTGTCGCACATTGTAATACCACATGATTTCCCAGCAATACTACTCTGTGGGAAGGTTTGTAAACATTGAAATTCCCACGGTCAGAGTAATTGCTCCAAACATATATCTTTTCAGGTCAAACAGTTTATGTGCTGTTTTATAGTGAGAAATAAACCATTTTGAAAATATCAATATATTTCATTCAAGTTGATAAACAGGGGGAATGTTGAATTAACAGCATGTGTAGGGGCTTGTGAATGAGACTGTGTTGACTTTCAGAAGTTCGAGCCTTCAACCTTCTTTGTGAAAATTAGACTTTGTTCTGTGGTCATAGGCATCCAGACCTGTTTGTATCAGCCTTAGTTATCCTGCTATTTCATCACAGTTTGTACACCAAATCATCCTGAACATGACATGAAAAAAACATTAAGATGCCACAATTATGACAATAAGACATACAGTAAGGTATCTTGTTGGTTTGTCTGTAGATTACAATTCCAAGTCAATTTATTTTTATTAATTTAGTTTAATTTTCATTTATTTCTTTTATTTTATATTTGTATATTTTTTCATATTTTTTATTTTTGGAGCGGGGGGGGGGGGGGGGGGGGGGGGGGTTTCTGTCTACTTTATCCAGCTACTCTGCAGGGGAAGACACCCGGGGAGGGCACTCGACCAAAAAAGTGGTAGGGGTGTGCCGCGGGCGAGGCAAAAAACGGGGGCCTTGGAGCGGGCTTATTGTAAAAAGGAGGGTCCTCGGAACGGGCTTCGGAACTACAAATGTTTGTGAAAACGGGGGTCCTCGGAACGGATCTCCGTATCTCTGTGAGTGCGTATGCATCCCTATGGAACGGGCAATCGTGCATGATGCAGCTAGCGCGGCCTCCGCCGGGTTCGCTCGCGCTTAGGCGATGGTCGAAAAGCGCTCTACTGCCGCTTTTCACCAAAATTGTAGTAGATCAATGCGACCGGAACGGCGTAACGAAAAATATGCGAAGCTTTGGAGCGGATTTCTTTCTTCTTTTCTTGATAAGAAGGAAATGCTATGCCTTGGAGCGGCTTTCTTTGTTCTTTTTCTCAATAAGACAAAAATGCTATGCCTTGGAACGGAAATTTGAGTGTAAAAATGGGGGTCCCCTCCGCGGCACATACCCACTATGCATTATATACTGAGTGCCCCCCCCCCCCCGGGGGAAGACACACCTGATATATGGTTTAGGCATGGAATGCTTTATTCATGATGCCATACTTGTAATTATATTATTACCCAAGCTAGTCACTCCGACTCAGTTGCATAACATAATATTATTAACCTTCTCTAATCTATAAAATGCTGAGTGTCAAGCAAGAAGGCAGAATGTCCCATTTTCAAAGTCTTTGACGTGAATCGGCCAGGGATTGAACCCATGTCCTGTTCAATAGGTTGGGGGCTCTACCACTGAACCTATAGCTAACATGGTCACCATACTTTCCATTACATGTATGTATGAGAATTTGTCCTCTTTGGCTGATGGAGAGTTGTTGGAGACGTTTCTTGAATCTTTTAACTGAGAGACAATATCAGACCAGAATTTCAAAATTGAGCTGAAAACAGGGCTGATGGAGAACCACTTTTAGTTCTCTTCATCTTTTATTCTAGTATTTGCTCAAAACATCACTAGTGTAGAAGTGGAATGCGAGGTCGGTAGACTTCAATCAAAGGATAGCCAAAAAGCCTGAAATTGTCTTGGGAACTCTCCAGTGATAGCTTCCATGAAGACTATTAAAGAAGTGCACATGTATGATTCAGGGTATTGTTGCGATTCCCTGTATGATTCATCAACTCATAAATGTTGTGATTGACAAATTCTATGAATGTAAAGAGAATTTATTTGTCAAATCTAACTGAAGGAAATTCCTCAGTCTCTGACAATAAAAAAATCAATGTTCATGAGAAAATTGTTATTGTGAATTTTGCGAGTTTGCCTGTAGGATTTTATCATTCATTATTTCTGAAAGTTAAGTTATACCCAAGTCAAGAAATATACCTATACATTCTGATAACTGGTAAATATTTATTTCAGAATTTTCATCACTACACTTGTAGTTCTAATTTTAATAATTAATTAACTCATAGGATTCATCTCATTATAATCATTAGACCTGTGCCCTTCACGTGCTTTCTACTATTTGGGTTGAACATTTTTAGCAACCTTATTGTTTTTAGAAACACGATTTCATTGAATAATGATGGAACTGACAGAAGGAAAACGTAGTAAAAGCTGCACTGTCAGTTATAAACAAAAAAGTATTTGTTGTCAGAAACAGTTTTCGAAGTGAGATCAGCTTGTAATATATCAATTGTGAATGTCAGGCATGTGTCCCCCAAATGGCATAATTTTCATAGATATGGTTTGCATTGTTCTTGAAAATTTCTAAGAAAGAAATTGATAAAAGATCATTGAATTTGGTGAAGAAAAATATAGGCGTATGTACTTTGGCGTCTGAAAGTTCACTTTTGTAGACATCTTCACAATTTTCATTGCCCCCCATTGCCCTGTATAACTCCTTCCTTGACTCTTGATACGGTATTTAAATAAAAGCAGTTTTTCTGAAGACTTTACGGACAGAAATAGTGAACGCATGCACTACAAAATACTTATACGCACTTTTACATAGTAAGTTTTACAGGGTCATTCTCAAAAATATGTTACAATTCACAAAAAACGTGTCTCGACTATCTTATGGCCGCTAGCTTCACAACCCTGAACATTTTCTACAAAAATATTATCAAGAAAATTACAATAATAGACTAGCTCCACAAAGCATATACGACCAGTGACTAATAAAGCTCTAATTTTATTACAAAAGCCTTTTATTTTTGCTTTTTGTTAGAATCGACGCTGTCTCGGGTCAGTTTTAGATTTTACTATCATTCTCTTTCCTAAGTAGTCTGTATTTCTTACCTACATTAATGTCTGGTGAGGGCAGCTTGGTGTAAACGTCCGACATACTGCGCTTATCCTAGTATTTGATGATCCCTTTGTGATTAATTTCACTTTTAACTTTGTCCCAAATTCATTTTAACCTCCGTAACGAATACTGCCACAAGTTTTTTTTCCCATTCAAACTGAATGATATTATATGATAATGTGTCTACAAGTAGAGTGATATTCATTAATAAATAATTGATAGGGAATTATCATATGTGTTTCCTGTATTACACGGAAATAAAGGACTATTCTTAAAAAATAAAATGTATGACTAAACAGCTTTAACATCCGTAACGCACCTTAAGAAAATATGCACTTTGGCAGTTCTGTTAAGGATTCAGTATCTTATAGGATAAGAGACACCTTTCATAATAAATACAATTTTCAAAGGTATGACTGCTAAATAAGGACCACGTTGGACCATAAAGCATAAAGACATTAACTTCCGTAACGCATTAACTTCCGTAACATTTTTTCTTGAATATGCTACAAATTTGTGCTATACTGAATCACTCCGGATCATACAGATATAAATCATATAAGGTACCGTCCACCTACTTACCCATACAAATGATAGCTATTCATCCTTGTCAAATTATTATTACACACCTTATTTTTAACATCACTTTGAAAAGTGGGAAAATTGCCAGCGAAAACAATTTCCCGAGAATTATATATGATATTTAATGTTTTTCGAATTTTAAATAATACATACTACAAATTTTGAATATTGGCATCTTCTTTAGAACTTAAGATTTCTAATTTCCTTTGCTATATAAAGTGCATTAACTTCCGTAACAATTACTGTTACGGAAGTTAATACACTTCTTTGCTGTACTTTGCTAAGATTGATAGCACGATTCTAGTTCCAGAATAGGTGACATGGCTTTGTCTAATGCTGTAGTCGGCAGAAATGGTGTAGAGAAAGGGAAGAAGGAGAAACAATTAAGCTTTCATGGACAAGGGAAGAGACAGAAAAACTGTTTGCAATGACTCATGAGGAGGGTTAATGTATCACCGATCAAAAATGTGAGCGCAAAGCGCGAGCTAAAACTTGTGAATAGTCTAACCTGAAAACTTGAAATTCAAGCATTTTTTGTAGAAATGATCAGGATGTTATCTGAATAAACTATTAATGCGAGTACAAAGTGCTAGCTGATTTGTTTTTCGTATTCTGACCGAAAGCTTGACATTCTAAACACTCTTTGTACCAATTACAAGGATGGGTATCTTAATTGATGCGACTGTAAATTTTTTATATGTTGATCTGAAAACAATAATTTTTGGACGTTGTAATTTGAGAACAAGATATATATCCAATAAACAATTATTGCAAAGGTAAAACGCGCGCTTTTTTAGGTTTAGTCCCCAAAACGGGACATTCTACTAACTTTTTGTAATCATAAAAAGGATGGGTGTCTTGCTAAGGAAATGGTGCGCAGTGAATGCGAAGCGCGAGCTGAAAATATGTGTCATTCCAATATGAAAACCAGACATCTTAAGCACGCTTTCAAATAAAGAGGATATAAATTGAATAAAAAATAATTTCATGCAATAGAATACAAAAAAAAAACAAGTGGGGATTACATGTATGTACACCATCAATCAACTCTTTTAATATTCATGAAGATATGCATAGACTATATTGTTTCACTAAAATAATGCAAATCTTTAGAATGGCATAACTTCGCTATTCCTTGTTCAATTTTGATCATATTTGCAGTATTTTGTTTGTCTGCTTATTATCTGTTCAGATCATATTTTTCAGCCTGGATGACCCCATTAACGTGCATGAAAAGTGCTTGAATAATCGATATAGGCCTACTTACATGAAAACATGGAAAGGGGTATTTCAAACTCTCACGGTTTGTTGGAATTTATAAATGAAATACGTATTTCGATAATCAAACATTTTGGCCATTCATCATTTTTTTAAATCACGAATAGAATGCGTAATTGCGTATCTCGATAAAACAAACTGATGAAAAAAAAAATTGCGATTAGATCATATAGATTCCATTAATAATTTATGTATTTGTGAATTTTTAGCCTCTTGTTTCATTCACCTTACTTTTTTATTATTCATTTCCCTATGTCCTTTTTTAAATGTTTTTCCCTCTTTTTCTATCTTTTTTGGCTATTGGCAGGCGGCGGGATTCCTCGTAACCCAGAGAACTCATCCTGGTAACGGGACTGCGATTGTTATATTTTGTTTATTGCCAGAAACTTTAAAGATGAACTGTAATTCTGTTGCCCGGTTATTCGGTTTTTTCATTCCAACTTTGAACAAGAACGACAATAAAATTACAGTTTCCGTTTCCTGTTTATGTTTTTTTACATTTTTTTAGGGGGCGGTGTTGGCAAATTAAGCTATGCGTTCCACATTTATCTTTATTTATTAATAAAAGGTTATACGAATACCTAAATATGGATTTTCCTAAGCTAACAAATAAATACTGCAATTTGTAACTTCATTTAACTTCCGTAACGAAGATTGACAAGGGTAAATGCCACTCGAGGATTTGATGGTAAAGTATCTTTTGATTCCCAGCATTGGTCATGCATTGCTTAGGATCTCAGGTTATGGATGAAAGTTATTTTAAGGTTGCCTCATTCAAATTATGAACATTAAACTGAACGAAAGATGTGCAATGATTTTTATGGTTCTTTTTGTTAAATGTTATTTGGTAAAATCCTGCTTCTGAAAAAGAATATTGAATATTTTTTCTATCTTGCAAACATTTTTGCTTCAGTAAATAGAATTGTTGATACCACACTGAAACTTAATGGTGTGCATTTCTATTTCAATCATATCAAAGGTGATTTAATTGAGTAACATAAGTGAACAATGCTAACGATTAACCTCCGTAACGTTGATATACAGTGCTTGAGTTAATCCGGTCAGTACTTCAAATTGACGCAACAGCGACATGCCCCTTTTCTGTTGCCACTTTCTCATACATGGTACTTTCACAATCTGTATTTTTCAATCCATTTTGTAGATTTTATTTTTACGATTTTTCCCCCCATCAATTGTAGCAATTTTCTGAGAATGACCCTACAACACTCCTCCATCAAGGGCCCATGAATTAATAATTATGTTGAAGCTTATTTAAACTTCACAGCATGCTCTTATAACCAAGCCAGCCATGCAGAAAATAACCAGGTGTAAATCCTCAAACCGATTCCGCTCCATGCAGAGACCTATCAAACACTAGAAGAAACTCTTAATTAGACCCCCATGTTTGGTGCCATTGGTAAATTGTTAATGATGTCTTCTTGGCTTTGCTAGGACAAAATGCTGTCCTGTCTTGCATGCATTACAATGTAAAGGGCAAGTTCACCCTGGTGATAATAAAGAAGAATAAGAATAGAATAAAGTGAAGATTTTGATGAAAATCTGTCAAAGATTGTTTTTTTTTTAAGTTTTGATTTTGTGATATCACAAACAAGCAACTCCTCCATAAGTTATGTGATAATGATAAATAAAAAAACATCATTTTCTTTAAAAAATCATTATTTTCTATAACAAAAGAAAAGATGATGTGATTATAATAATACAGTAATTTTTTCATACACTTACAAGGTATTGCTTAATATGCCTCTCTCTATTATGTAACTATCAATATTTGCATTTTAAATGGATTCTTCTTTAAAGGCACCCAAATAAAATACTTCTCATATATGTTATTAACTAAGTAGTTCTCTGAAAAGTCTTACAATGGTGTTAGTATTATGGTCAACACAATAAACTGACAAGGCATTTTAGCATTCACTAGTACCAGGGAATACCTCCTACCCAAACAATACCGAACAGCATATTATTTAGGTGAGGAGACTGGATAAAAGGGAAGACACAATATGTATTGATTGCAGTCATTCATGATAGTGGTGGTAGAATTCAATTATAAAAGCATTGCTCTGTTCTGTGTTTCCCAAAATGCATTAAATCTTTTCTTTCCTGTTGTCAAAGAAAATAGTCTAAAGAATAAACACTGATCAAAAGATAATGTGACCCACATCCAGAGTCTCTGCAGGAAATATATTGTGTATGTATTATTTGATTTCTATGTTTATTGAAAAATAAATATTTTTGAAAATATCTGTATTACTGGTCTACAATAAATTTTGTATTTACTGTTTGATTGATCAAATTGTTTCCTCTTCTTCTTATTAATCAATTGTTTGTTTGAGGGGAAGCAACTTTGCTGAAGAAAATACTTTCAGCAAAATAATCACTGGTAATCCTATTTTACCACTTCAATCATAATGGGTAATATCCTCAAAACCATTATTTAACTTTATGTGGTTACTCTGAGGCTTGCGAAGTGTGGTTAAATTCTCTGTTTAAGCTTTTTTTTTTTACTTTTAAGTAAAGTGAGTAGCTAGCCAAGTAAAAACAAATCTGTTTATTATTTTATCCACAATGTTTCCTGCCAAGCATCCATGTAGTCATTGCATGTTCATTGGTTATTTCAGTTTATTTCTCATTACCAGAAAGTTTTTAATAGTCTTGAGTGCCAAAAATTTAAACAAATTGATTATTGAAAAATAATAATTTTGAGTATTTCTATTGCCAAATATTAATTGATTTAGAGGAGCATAATCCGTAACAAAATGCTAAGAAATTAACCATGAGGCTGATCTTTCTGCTATATCAATTGCATTGGTGTGTGTATAATCAGTCGTTAATTCAGCCTCACAAATCACAATCAATTGCTAAGCTTTATGTTTCGTGGCCCAGTATGGAGGAAGGGTTGATGACTGCATCTTAGTATAGGGTGGATGACCAGTTGGTGAAGAGAGCGCAGTGTTTGCAAGACGGATATCTTGAGGTAAATGACACCTCTGGCGAATTGTGAATATTCTTCTGAGGTTGCTGACCAGCTCTGATTGAAGATGGTCGATGTCTTGAGAGGTAAACGACTCCATTGATCATTGCAAATGACCGCCCAGAAAGGTGGCTGACCAGTTAGTGACCACAGGAGACCCGTGGCCACAATGGAACATCTTGGCTGGCTAGTCTTTACGACCAGACTTTGAATTTCCATACGGTGCACCGTGTTATGAGTCTTGATTGTTTTGAAACCCTATACAGATGAGAAGGTACATGTAGTTGAAGATCGTAGACATGGTATGAAAAGAGATTAAAGAAAGTGTTGGGTGGGGGAACATAGTGGCACCCATAAACTAATCATTAATGCTCCATATATTTGGTGACTACTTCAAAACATGAATAGCCAACATGCCCATTATATCTGCCTTGCCTGTTGCGAAGACCAACTTTTGTCAACACTTCAAACAAAAGTCCATTCACAACACTTCTTTCTCAGCGCCTTTACATCAGAGTGTGTCTCCCCTCGTTGAACACAGACTCAGCTGTATGCCCCGGCTTGTAGTTTTCTGAATAATTGACGATGACAAGAATTATGTATTGATTACCATTTCAAGATCAGCACCGTTCAACAATAGGGCTATCGTTATTGATCGAACCTATGTCTGGCCTTTGTGGAACACGTTTTAACAAAAAGCCGTAGCTTCGTGTAATGATAATCTTCCTGGATTAGTTGACCCAAGGACATAACAATTTACAGACATGACTTTTTACAAACTTGCATTGGAATTGAATCACTAATTTATATTAAAAAAAACATGTTTTGGTAGGTAATATTAATCTGTAAGCATGAAGCCTACCCATTACAAAGAGGGAAATGTACCAGTAGCTTCCCCTGACTCAACCATGTTTGGAATATATTTCTTTTACATGATCTACTTTCTCAGTTTACCTCTTCTCAAGAAAATTTTCAAGTTAGGACATGTTTTTTTTCTTTTTATTGTTTAGGTTGATGCACGTGTTTTCTCCAATACCTGTATCAGTTATCCCTGTATGGAAATCTTCAATCATGTATTTGCATTCCTAAACACGTTCGGTGTAAATGATATACAGTGTATATGTTTCACATTTATATACAGCAGTAATCTTGAGTTGTTGTTTCATCATGACTTTATAAGTTCAAAGACACTGATATAATACATAAAGAGACCAGGTCCACTGTTTCCATTCCAAACAAATGGCTAGTCAATACATGGATTACTAACAAGTAACACGTTCAAATATAGAAAATTATTTTATGTAATGAAAAAAAAGTACAGATTCCTTTTTTTTTGTCTGACTGCAATGTGAGAGAAGAGACCTGGGTAATAATACTTCACCTTTGTAGATCACACCACTGTGTACGAAATGTTGCTTTTCTCATGCTTCATGTTTGAAGCTTATTCCAGGCACTTTAAGTTGCCTCATGATGTAACCCCTCCCCTACAAGGACTTTTTATTTACTAATGAGATCAAGAGCAAATGAGCCATCAGCCATTTATAAACTGAACTATTAAAATCATATTGGAAAAGATCAGTAGTTACAACATAGTAGGACCAATTTTCCATATTCTGTGTATAGTGTATAGTTTTAGGAGAAAGAATTGTAATGTAGGGCTGTACTCAGGGAGCACCCCCCCCCCCCTTACAGGGACTTAAGTTTTTATTTGTTAATGAAGTCAAGAGCAAATGAGCCATTTATAAACGGAACCATTGAATAAATGTGTTGGAATAACTCCATGGTTTGGTTTTAACATATGACCAGTTTTCCATGTTCTGTATATGATAGTGTACATACATGTAGGAGGAAGAATTGTAGGGGTGTGGCCAGGGATCGAGCGCCCTCCTCCCTGGTAAGATACCCTGGACTTAAACTGTCTTTTTTTTATTGTTTCTGATGCATGGAACCATTATCTAAAATGATAGTGTGTTTGAGAAACATTTGTAAAAAGGCATAATGCCAATAAACTTTCATATTTAATGGTGTTTACTCTTTTATATCTTTCAGCTGAAGCGCATGAAGCAACTTGAACAAGAAAGGGACATCTTCCTGCAGGGCTTGGAAGCTCTGGAGCTGGCAAGGGATTGGTATAGACAACAGCTAGCTAGCATCAGAGACAGGCAGGAGAGAATCAACAAAGCACAAATTGATTTCACAGAGGTATGGTGATGATGGTAGTGGTGATGATGGTGGTGGTGGTGGTGATGATGGTGATGATGAAGATGATAGTGGTGATTGTGGCAATAATGATCATGGCAATGAAGGTGGTGGTGATGATCATGACGATGTGGTGGTGGTGATGATTTATGATGATGATTATGGTGATGGTGATGATGATGGTGATGGTGATGACGATGGTGGTGATGATGATGATGGTGATGATCATTGATGATGATGGTGATGATAATGAGGATAGTGATGATGATGGTGATAGTGATGATGTTGATGGTGATAGGGATGATGAAAGTGATGATGATGGTGACCATTTTGATTAAATAGTGATGACAGCGATGGATGGATGATGATGATGATCAGTGGCAGATCGAGAGGGGGGGGGGGCACATCTGGCCTGTACTCCCTTTTTAGAGTCATAGCCAATATTTTCAATGTAAATATATCATTCATACACAAGTGTGCCCCCATTTGAGAGTCACAGTAAATATTTTTCAATAGGAATATGTCCTTCATACACAAGTGAGGACCTCTTTTTTTGCTATTCAAATTTTACTTGGGACAAAATGACCTTTTTTTGCTTGTCAAATTTATGTGGGACAAAATTACCTTTATTTTTTAGAAACACTTTTTTGTGCTTATCCAATTTTACTGGGGAAAATGTGCCCCCCTCTTTGGAAAATCCTTGATCAGCCCCTGATGATAGTGGCGGTGGTAGTTAATTATTAGTAATTGATTATTTTTTTTACTGAATTTCTCTTTATCATCATCACAGTTGCATGTTGTTAATTCTTTCATCAGTTCAGTTTCCACTCTTTAGGACCTAAAACGTTGATTCTAATCCAAGCAATGCTATTCATAATTTTCATTCATTCAGGACATTGATCACCAGGACATGATCGTATACAGGACGACACGAATCACAGATCTTAACAGGCAACTCAGGGCACTCATAGCTACCCCAGAAAAGGTACACTAACGACATCTCATGCAATTCAATTACATCCCAAGATATCATCTTCTCTTGCCTCAGGCAGTGCTCCCAAATGGCGCTCAGGTTGTTCTATTAAAAGAAAAGTCATGTTCATCTTGTTTGCGCAGAGAGAAACAAGATTATTGGAGAGATAGAAGACCTAATTCAACGATGTGATTAAAAAGTCCACATCTGATTTTTTCCTACAACTGGAAATTAAACCTTGTTCTATTGGCAGCATGAGCGTATTCTTTGTAGTTTATTCTTTGTAAAAAGGGATAATGAATTCTTGATGAATTCTAAGTACAAGCTTTTGTTTAATAACTTGGAAGGTAGTAGACAGATGGTACTTTTCTAGAATCAGCTTTTGATGCATAGGAAGATTTTTGTAGAAATTGAGAAAGAATTCAATTCAATTTATTTATTTATTCAACCACCATCAGGTACAAACAATTACATAAATACATACAAATACATACAAATATAACAATAGAATGATGGTTTGGTAACCCTGGAAAAAAAACATTTTTAACTAAAGGGAACAGATTTAATATTTCAAAGGGGCACATATGAATGTCATTCCTTTAATTGCAAGCAAATGAAAGGAAATCCATATGCGTGGATTGCACAGAACATAAAACGTGTCTATCTATCATTATCAACTACTGAGCCATAATGAGATTGAAAATGTGTATCATGGATCTCGTCAAAAACGTGGGGGTTGTGGTTATGATGACATTTCAAATGGTTACTTTTGAAAAAAAACAATGATTGTATTGTCAGAAAGTGAGCAGCTGCTGCTCATGATAGGTCTTTGATATTGATCTAATTGTTAATTGAGGTCATATGAAAATGTATACATCACTGAATTTCAATGCTGTCTATACTAGTCCAAAGATAGGCCTACTGTGAATTATTCATGGGACCCTGAGCTACTATTGCGTAGGTTAATTAGATCTTAATGAGCATTTTCTTTAGTAGCTGCAGACAGCAGCAGTAGTATTGTAGTAGTAGTAGTACATAGTACGTAGTAGTTGTAGTAATAGTAGTAGTAGTCAGGGCTCGACATTAGCAGTGGCCCGGGGCAACCAAAAATGAGAGGAGGGCCACCAAAATTCTGCAAAAGCCCACACTTGGTGGCCCGGTCGGGCTACCAAAGTTTTAATAAATTGTAACAATTTCTATTGTTTTAGGGCCACCAAATTTGCCTGTGGGCCACCAAGAATGTGAAATTGATAATTTTGGTGGACCATTCGGGCCACCAAGAAAAGTTAGTGTGGAGCCTTGGTAGTAGTAGTAGTAGTAGTAGTAATAGTAGTAGAAGTAGAAGTAGTAGTAGTAGTGGTAGTAGTGGTAGTGGTAGTGGTAGTAGTCGTTGTCGTCGTCGTCGTAGTAGTAGAAGTAGCAGTAGTAGCAGCAGTAGTAGTAGCAGCAGTAGTAGCAGCAGCAGTAGTAGTAGCAGCAGTAGTTGTAGAACGTAATACGTAGTAGTGGTAGTAATAGTAGTAGTGGTAGTAATAGTAGTAGTAGTAGTAGTAGAAGTAGAAGTGGTAGTAGTAGTACTCTGTAGTCGCAGAAGTAGTCATATTAGTAGTGGTAGTATGTATAGTAGTTGTCTGTAAAGTTGATAATGATGAAAATTTTTTTACTTACATGTAAATATACAAGGTTCGGATAGAATACAAACCAACAGGCACAATCAACTTCTTCAGAAGTCTCATCTTGAATACGATGCTTGTTATTTGTGTACATTTAAAGAAAACAAATATTTATAAACCTTGTATATTTGATTTTTCATTGAGCATCATTGCAATATTCACCATTCACTTCATCAATTGACACAGTCCAAAGCATGAATGCAAATTATAATAGCATCATGGACGCCCACATAATAAGAAAATCCTTCGGAATGAAATCGAAGAAGGAAATCAAATGATCCATGAGCCTGTTCAATTTGAACTCTTATTGTATTTTTTAACTAGTGTATTGTCTCATACAGAATGGAATCACGTATTTGTGTAGGAGGATCGGTATTCCGTAAAGATCTAGGTCAGCATGTTTAAAGATTTTTAGCCTTAGAAATGTGATTTGTTGATTTTGTGAGATTGGTCCAAACATGCTTCATGCCAAGTTTGGCTCTCAACTCCATTCAAAAGCTTCTCGTTATGAGAGTTAAGCTAAGGTCTGCTGTTGATAGCAATGATTTTGTTTTGTATCTATACAGAAATGGATCTTGATTCCCTATTATTTTTGAAATGATTTTTATTATTGCACATTATATTTGTCAAGTTGGCTAACATCAGTTCATCCACTCTACTTTCATTTAATCTAATGCCATTTGGTCTAATTGGACTAAGTATTAAATTGTGCAAAATTAATGAAAATGAAATGGATATTAGACCAACTGGTTATTAGATGTAAATGGTCATTAGACAAAGTGATGATTTGACCAAATGGCTAATGGACCAAATGGTTGTTTAAACGAAATGTTGATGGACAGAATAGCATTAGACTAAATGAAAGTAGACCATGTGGTGAGTGGACGAATTGGCAATTTACCAAAGAAATTAATGAACATGTACCAGTCCTTTTTACAGTGACACTTGTTATTAAACGAAGGCCTACGCATGTACTGTTCCCCCCCCCCCTTTTTTGGGGGGGAGGGGGGGGGGGGGCTTAATAGTTAATACATGGATAGTCTGATAGTCTTGTGTTGTGTTTCTGTTGTCTTCTCTGCCTTTCATTCAGGCTTGGTTTGTTTCCTCATGTTTGTCCATCTCTGTCTCTGTTTGCACAGTAAGCTGTTAGTTAAATGTTTTCTTTGTCTACATCTTTTGTCAGTTTTCTGCTTCTGCCTTGAAGATTTCAATAGATTTTACTGAAAGGCTGTGGGGAAAGATTAATTTGGGATGTGTTCATGTTTAATCTTTTAATGCAGGAGGAGGGTAATGAAAAGCACTTTGGTAAATGCATACTGCAAGAGTTCTATCTGTGCTCAACTCGTACAGGTTCGGACAAGAATTTTAGAATGCCCTAGTGTTTTTCTGGGTGGCATACAAGAATGTTTCATGTCAAAGGTCAAAACCACTCCAACATTCAAGTTGTTTTGAATGAAAGAGAGACATCAGACTAGCATGTCGCTAAAAATTCCATCTGAATCAGATCTAGAATAAACAAGCTATGCCATTTTGAATTTTTGTACAAAGATTGAAAAAAAAGAGCAGTACATGTGTGCAACTTGGGTGGTTCAAGTTAGGTACCTGTAGCCAATGATGATGTTACACACTCAGTATTTATTTGATATCATGTTTTTATATTTTCACATTTTACCTTCAATAATGTAAACATAATCTGAATCCTCCCTGCAAAATCACTATTATTGCAAATTACATTATCATTCAATGATGATCTACTTGTTGATAATGTCATATCATATTTGTACCAAAATTGAAATTTGCATGTCATTCATGATTTGCAACGGCCTGTGAACGTGAATGAAAGTTGCTGATCTCATACCTTTTTTAGTTTCCATCTAATTTGGATGATAGTTTTATTTTATTTTTACCTGTTTGATTTTTCTGTAATTATCAAAGTCATCTTTTTGTGAGGTTGTCTCTTGCTTGTTAAAGTGATTGTTGCATTTATGCTTTTCCACAAAACTTGCCTTCTGAGGAACATCAATCTAAAATATAAACCCTCTGGGGTTGTAACCTCTTTGTATTCCATGCCCCTTGAAGGGTTTAATGAACTATATGAAATTATTGCTACAGTGTAATGCTTCTTGATTACCAAAGGGATTATTTGGGCTCCCCTCAGAGTTTACAAACTCACTTTATTTCATTCGGACCTACATGTACATACAGCTAAATTGGGTACTAGCCAGGTTGTGAAATTGTACACGTTGGGGCACCCATCTTATTAAACAAAAAAAACTAATTTAATTTTGTAAACTGTATATCATTTCTCTTGCAGGGTTTTCCTAACCACATGAACCTTGCTATTAACCAGTATGGGAAGCCTACCGGTATCCAGCAGGGCGACATCATCGCACCCCTCTTAGTTGGTAAACTCAAGCAACAGAACAAACAATTAACAGACGTAAGTATGACTGGTTTTGCCTCGATTAAATGTAAATTATTTTCATAAAAAATTCATCCATTTGAAGGTGATTTTCTGAACCTCACAACAAGTATTAGTTATACTTGATATTTACAGTGCATGTATGTACAAGCTATGGTTTTTCACCAAAATTGTTTGTGTTGAGAAAATGGAAATGACAGAATCTCCAGAACAGGTTCTATGCCCCTTTGTATTGAGTTACCCAGACATAACGGATCTCTTTATACATGTAGGAACATGTGTGTTGTTTACCATCAAAGTAAACATCACTAATTCAATCTAATAGACCATGAAGTTGGTTTTATTCCCCACTTTTCAGAGGATATGTTTCTTTAAAATAACAGCTTATGCCCTTCATTCTATTTGATATGTCGGCTTTAATGATAAGTGAATTCAGTTGATATTGTTAGAGACAAGTATTATTTGTTTTGAATAGACATTTCCGATGGGTTTAGATGGGTTTATTTGAAGATCAGCATGGATTTCACATCATTACAGTGGATATAAGTGAATTGAATGGGGTATTTAGGTGAGGGGGAAGGAGGGATTGTAGTTGAATAACATCAATCCTTTCAAAGGTTTTTTTTCATTCAAGTGACCTTGAGCATCCTCAATTTTGCATTGTGATTTAAAAAAGAAATCCATCCGATTTCCGGTATCATCGTGTTAAATGCATCATTCATATAGCAGTTACATGCATTCATTTGGAGACTGAATGATTACGCTATATAACACATGTTTTCCATGGTATGCAAGCTTGTATGTATGCAGACTCTGTCTCCAAAGGATTAATACAATATTTCTAAGCACTACGTACTATTACCCCGGCTTTAAATTTCAAAACTCTTTCAATTATCTGTCTTTTCTTTTCTCTTTTATTTTCTACCATGCCTTCTACAATCTTCAACCAATGCTTTGCTATATTTACTGTTTCTATTTATACTCCTTCTTCATCTCTTTGAGATTATTCCTTGCCTAATCATTTGCTTTGAAAGTGAAATGTTGTCATTGAAACAGAGTGGCAATTACATATTGAAATTTATTTTTAATTTTTTTGGGTGTGTTTTCTACTTACTCTTTCATCTTCTCTTCTAGAATATTCCCTACATGTTTATTGGCTTTAAAAGTGAAGTGTTGTAATTGAAACAGTGTGGCAATGATATTCATATTGAAATGTATTTCATATTATTCATTTCAGGAGGTGTCTTCAAAGAGCGACCGGATTTCCAAGCTGGAGCAAGAAAAGGCTGCCCTCATAAGGCAGCTGTTTGAGGCGAGGGGTCGAAACACCAACAGGGACCTTCCTGATAATACAACATTCCTCTGAGGACCAAGGGATAGGACTGATATGAACTATTAACACGATAGGCATCAACTTCATTGATATATCAAATGCATATTTGCATCCATAAAGAGTAATGAAGAGTGAAAGTAGCACCAAGTCTTTACCATGGAATCGGATTCTGGGCAGATTCAGGTAGCTGCATGCCTTTGACAGTGATGGTAGCGAACAATGCAGCTCTACTTCTCAGATTGATGCCTCGTGTGAGGATTCCTGATTTGGAACCAACAGTGTGCCCTAGCAAAAGTCTGTGGCGTGTCTTTGATACTGTATTCGACAATAACAGAAACGTTACCTCTGTAAAATTTCCTTCTTTTGCTGCTTTAAGTAGATAAAGAGAACAAGTTTTGCATTAGCCATTACCTACATGGCACCAGGAAAATACCCCTTGGAATCACTCTCTCAAGATACCTTCACTCCGAATGTGTTCTTGATCCTGGCCCGGTAGTACAGTCCAGTGGAAATAATTCTTTATGTGTGTGTATACAATTCCAAAGAGACGGCTCACACCAACCATGAATAACTATGTCTCATGAGCAAAATGATGATAGGGACACTTCTTTTGCGGTTGTTCTCCGAATGATTCAATACATTCTTGGAAATGGTTTCCAGACTGTAGTAGGTATGTGCTATGTAGGTACCTGTTAACCATCACAGCCCCACAAACATCTCTATCTGTTTAGGGTAACTTGTAATTGGTGATTATTTCAGTTGATGCTGTTAGATTTTTTTTTTAAATTATTGCCACAACTGTTTTTCTTTAAAAGATGAACATGACAAATTTGATGAAGTCATTCTTAGGTGCTGAAGCACACATGAGTTATAAGTGATCTCATTACTGACTGCTGGAGATGAATTGTATGCCACACGCAACTGGGAATTTGAAGTGCAAGTGAATCTAATGTGCACCCAATTTCATCTAATGTTCACTGTGGATATTTTGTGGAGTAGACAGCATGCATTGAATTATTTTCACAGTCATGTAAGAATGTTATCTTTGGTTAAGATAAGAGGAATAACTTGTCAGTTTTGTTGTTTAAGTAAGTCACCTTTGTTCCAAGGGAAGAATATCAATACAGTTCATGTAGGAACTTACGTTTTTGGTCACTACTTTATAGAATTTTTGTAATTGGAAAGATTTGATTATCAATATGAAGCAAGAATTTGTTTGTCATATAGCGTACCCTTCTTATCGTGTATATAAAACTATTTATTATGGGATATATTTTTAGCAAAGTGTATATATGTACAAGAAGCAGGGATGGAAATGCATAGTCATTTTTAAAAAGATATTGAACTTTTAAAAGATATTTTACACATTTTGCAAGCATTGTAATAGACCACTTGGTTGTGTAAATTTCTCTACTATTTATCCTCTCTCTTTTAGCTCGTTGATATTGTTTTCTTTAATATGAACTTATTTATGATCATGATTACTCAATGTTGGCATCGTAGCTCAAAGCATGTTTTAACTAATATTTGTCTTATGTAAATGTTAACTTCTTTCAGTACTTGATGTATGAGGATAATATTGTATTTAAAAATAAAACCTTGATTGTCTTGTACTATTTATTGTTATTAGAAATTAAGAATCCCACAATGGAAATAGTCCCATTTTTTTTGTTGCATTCATATATAAGTACAAATTAAGTAAAAATATTTAAGCTAAATCCGAAAAAATACATCTTAGTGGAGTTTAAAGGACTGTCTCTAAAGAGAATAAAAATAATGGTTTATATGGTTTATGACAAGTACAATGCACATTGCCAATGCTGTAGAATGTGTTTTTAGTACCTAGATACTGTTTAGTTGCTTTTACATGAAAAACAATCATTTCATTAATTGCAGTTAGTGATCATAAAATAGACTTTTCATTCCATGCATTGTTTATTTCATCAGCAGTATTTATTTGGCATGGACATATCAGATAAAAATTTGGGAAAGACAACAGTTTTGAACTCCTGGGCCTAATTTCACAAAGACTTACAACTATTGTAACTCTGCCATTATGACAGCTACCATGGTAACAGGGCTCAGTAGCCAAGAAAAAGTAAGGTTTACATGGTAGTTACAACAGCTAATTGTAATTATTTATTAAATAAGGCCCGACCTCATTAAGTGCAGAGCTAATGAGAAAGGACCCGTGACTCATAGTTGTAATATTTTTAGAGTGATAACTAGTGTAAATTTCATTAGTTTTCAGAATGTTTTATCAGCACTTGCTAGGTCATCTCCCTTTTTCCTAAATTTCTATTGTTGTTGAAACCAGTTTGATAGCAATAATAATTGAAAGATGATTCTTTTATTGATTAAAAGCATATGAAATAATCAGTGCAATCAATCATAGAAATGAGTCCAATGGTCAATTGCCAAGCTTCATGGTACTGGGCCCAAGTATGATTTTATTGATGAAGTATATTCTTTACTTTTCTGTATGAAATCATGATAAAAACTGTCTTTCGAAGCACACTTCAACAATTTATACTTTTTGATGGTATGATTACTATCGGGAAAAGTTGATTGTTTTGCAGAGTTCAATACCACACAACTTATTGGTCTGGTAGTATTTCCCAAAATTCAAACTTTTGGTGTCAATTTAAAACATGGAATATTCCGTCCAAAGTTTTTGATCATTTGAGGCAACTTTGTTTGAATTAGATTATGAGTATTCCAATAGGTAAACTCTGCTGTTCATGTCACTTCAGGATGACTCTTATGACATAACTCATGGTCACTAGTAAAATAACCCTTAAGTGCTGTATGATACATCCCATTGACAAGCTCCTTTATAACTTTTCATGTTTTTCTCGTTCTCGGTTGACCTCTCCCGATTGAAACAATGGGGACTTTACTCAAAAGGGACACTCTGGATGTATTTATAGGTCAGTTTGTGTGGTTTCAACCAGTGTTATTCTAGGAGAGAATTAATTGGTCACCATATCAGATTTAATGTGGACACTTCTCAACTCTGCATGGTTTGATACAAATTTGATACAAGAGTTGGCTGTATTTCAAACAAAGTCCTGTTCTTAAAGGCTTGTTGTGTGCACAATTTCGACAATGAGTTTACTATCAGCCAATCAAATTGAAGGATTTCAGTAGCTTTTAACTGTTAAATATGATAACAAGTTTTGTGAAAGAGGGCCCCAGAAGTGCGCTTGCAACAATTATCTTTACTTGTCATTGATTTCTTGATTTGATTGGCTGAGAAGCATAGTTACTATGGTAACTGTCGACAAGTCCTTTCATGAAATGCTCCTCAGATGTATGTAAATTATCACTCTATCTGGAGGTCATCATGCAAAATGATAGGACTGAGCATGGAGCTATAATAGCTCCATGGAATGAGATACCAGCTGCCACTTAAACACAGCAGGTATAGGAAGTATTAGATGCTGACACCCCTGGAAGAGCAACTCAATTATTCATTAGCTTGGTTGACACAATAAGCACCAAAACCTCATCAAACAAAGACACTTATCCTGTGAGGGCTCAGTCCACCAGGGTGCCAATTACATGACCTTTCTATTCTTACCTCACAATGCTATTGATCTGTACACTAGCATGGTCACTATCATTATTGGCTATTGATTGACCGGTCCATTGTAATGAGGGCTGAGGCCATTAACAATGCATCTTGGTAATGAGGAGGCTTTAATGGTTATGCTACATTTACATCAATGAAATTGACTCCAATATGGACTGAAATTTTGTTATTTTAAATAGATTTAGCTCTTTATGCCTCTTGCTTGAAGAGGTTAGGTTGTTTGGTTTTGGTTTTCTGATTTTGCTTAAGGTTGGTTGAATGGTATTGGTATTTGCCCTGGGCCAATCATATTCAAGGATTTCAGTAGCTTGTAACAAATATTGAAAATGTCTATTTGTTTCATGAACAAATGTATGAAATTTTATTTCTCATGATATATTTTATTAGCATGCTCTGAAACACAAGAGGGGGGGGGCACAAGTAATAGAAACTTATGAGCATACAGACACATGAAAATGGAAAAACCAGGTAAAACGTATGCCATCTGCCACTCTTCTTTCTCCCTCTCCCCCTTATCTCTCTCTCCCCCCTTCTCCAGTCCCAATATCCCCTTTTCTCAAATTAGACAATGCTTGTCATTTCTATCGGACTTTGCTTTTTTCTTGAGCATACATTGTACTTTCATATTTGTCTTGACTCTAATTCTAGATAGTTTATTGGTTATACTGTTCATATACTGCATGAAGCATCTTTTCATTATTTGATTATGTTTTTGACCATTTGTTACAAATCTGACAGAATAGTTTGAAAGAAAATAAATTGACAATTATTTTAATCATTTGAATTCCAAACAAGGGTAAACACTTGTGAACAAAGTCAAATATGAACAATATATTTAGAACCAAAGAGACAGGTAATACATTGTACTCATTTTTGATTGAACAAAAGTGAGACAAAGATTTGTAAACATGCGTTAATGCGGAAGTTTGTCTTATGTTGGTCATGTTTCGGTAGTGTTAATCGTATTCTAGATATATGTTTTATATAGAATGATGTCACTTTGCATGCATGGCACATCGAAAGGACGAGATTTGAGTTAATTTTGCAAGTTGTAATTAGTAGTACTACATTTCATCTCTGAGAAATAGGTTTGCATAGAGTGAAATGAAGTAAAATGCCACACGTGATTATTCCAACCATACACCTAATTTGCATACATGCAACTACTTGTGCTGGCTTGAACACTCTGGTACAAATTAAATCGATCTTGGGAGTATATTGCATTGTATGAGTGTTTTGAAAAAAGGACTTTTTATTCAAATCATGTTATCAAGTAATTCATATATTTTTTTCAGTATCTGAATTCCAATTTATGCAACTAAGATGTTCATAAATATTTTAGACAATTAACTCTGAATGCTTAGATCAGTACAATTTGAAAACAGCTTTTGACTTTTTGTTTGTAATCATGAAATGAAATCTTTGGTTATAATTTAGTGTTCTCAAGGATCAAATACTTTTGGAAATTGGAATGATGATAGCATCATGTTTGAATATCAATATTTTATAATTTAAGTAATAATGCAGTGAAATTAGTTTTGTAAAAATTTGTTTTGTAAAAATTTGTTTTCATATAATTCACTTGGTTAAAGTGATCCATAATTCTTTTCACATGAACAAATTATATTGCTGGCGTAGAGATCTAATTGTCTACAATTAGAAAATAACAAAGTTGTATATTCACGGCTAATGTCCACTGTATATATGTAATAGTTGCTTTTGGTTTATCATTGATTTTTATTATCGATTAATACATCGTACATGTATGTACCTCTTATGTTATTTAGTTTCTTTTGCCAAGTTTGACTTGGCAAGCTTCTAGGTAGATAACATGTAGAGAAGAAACCTGTAATTATACCTACAAATCTAAAACTTTAATTAAATATGAACAATTACCTGTACTTGTTTACCTTTGATACTCTGTAAAGGTATTAGAACTGACTGTTCCCTTTTTTAGTTCATGTGTAATATGTACTAATGCCTTTGATTCATAGTATTTTGATACATCCTCATGATCATGAAAACAAAAATTGTCTTCATACCTTGTTGATAATGCTATTGAATATAACAACTTTCAGAAATTACTATGATTACAATTTCTCATGTACAATATTTCGTGAAGTATACAATTCTATGCCAAAGAACCTTGTTATGTATTAATAAAAGAATTTATGATAATTGATATTCATTCTGACTTCATGCTATGCACTGTATCCAAGTCTCTTCTTGATATTGAGGCTATTGTCCAATTATCACTTTTATGTATTTATTACACGACTTATTCTTAATTTGGTGTAGGCTGTGATGTCATTTGAGTTTTTGAGAGGCATGTTGATGATATCCTGTGTTTCTTTTACAACTGTATAAAAAACAATTTTTATTTGTAAAAAAGCAAACATACTGTATAGATAGAATCGATAGCTTTCATCCTTTTTGTTCATTCAGTTGATGCTCTGTGCTTGTCTGTTTTGTAATATTTTTTCTTCTCCACATCAATGCCATGTCTGTTATCTATTTATATTTCTCATGATGAATGTGAATTACGGAGTGAACAAATAAAGCCACAAGGTTCTTGATCTTTGTGACAGAATTATAATAATTTATCTTCAAATTTGGTATTATTTTGTGAATGTCCATGTATAGTAGACTCTGCATGAGATTGCTGTCCATAAGATGAATAATCTCCTAACTCAAGGCATTATTTCAGACCAGGGAGCCATTTTATAAAGCTGTTCGTAAGTTAGAAGGGACTTTAAGAACGACTGGTGATTCTTTCTTATGCGCTTAACCATTGCCAATGAACATTTAATGGTGAATACCATTGTACCACAAGAAATGATCACCAGTCGTTCTTAACTTATGAATAGCTTTATGAAACACCCTGTTGCATAAAAGTTAGTATTATGGTAACTTGGCCTTCCAATAGTAAGTATCACGGTAACACTGCTCATCAGCCAATAAACAATCAGTGATAGTTATTTTTATGCAATGGGGCCCAGAATATATATGATTATGATGATGGTGTTGGTAATAGTTGTGGTGGTTGTGATGAAGGTGATGATGATAGTGATGGTAGTGTAGGTATTGATGATTGTGGTGATGATGATGGAGTGTAGATAGTGATGATGATGATGTTCATGATAAAGATGATGATGATGATAAAGATGATGAGTGTGATGATGATAAAGAAGACAATGATAAAGTGAAGCTGATGATGTTAATGATGATGGTGATAATGATGATAAAGATGATGTTTATGATAAAAATGTTGATGATGATAAAGATGATGTTGACGATGATGATGTACTTGCCAACCCTGGTAGCCTGTAAATAGTATCAATAGCAGGGAAATTACCATCATTATGTCCCTGATTTATGCTTCTAAGTCTGAAAATATTTGTTCATAGATTTTCCTAAACATTTACGCAAAAGCTCTCTATATACTAAGTTTCTTGATCACTTCTTCAAAGAATAATGACCAAACAATTTCATGAAATGAGGAGTCTCTTCATTATTTATTTCTATATACAGACAATGAATACAACCAGGCATTCAATAACACAAGGCATGCTTTTATATTGCATAGGTACAATAGGAGGTGCATCAGGTAGCAAAACATTAAAAAATACTTTAATTGTCCACAAGATTTAAAACATATCTTTGTACTTTCATATTTCAAACATAACTTGAAATATTACAGGGTGAAGATGCAGCTGAGCAGAAAGGATTCAGGACTTTTCCCCTCACAAGTGTTACAATCTATAACAAATACTGGAATTCTACAAGAAATCAGAGCCAGCCAATCATATTGAGCCATTACAGTAGCTTTTAACTGTAGTTGGTAAATTGACAAGGATGAAAAATTTCATGAATCAGAGACTAGACCGGGTAGATACTTGATGTAGTAATCCCTTTGGCAGCTTATACAAGCTCTACTGCAGGGGCCATGACACCAGGGGGGGGGGGGGGGAATGAGGGCTTCAGCCCCCCCTTTTTCTAAAATAGTGTACAGAAACGTAAACATGACCATCTAATTGTGACGTTTTGCATGGTCAATCCCCCCCACTTTCAAAACTGTTCCACGGCCCCTGTACTGGGATGATGAATAAAGTGAGCCACTGGAAGGAGTGTCGAGAAGTGCAAAAATGATGATGGATAGACATAGCAATTTGTATATACAGTAAAATGTAGTGTGTACCTTAATCCATGTATTTCACTTTGCGTGAAACAAGCAATCTTTTTGTGATCTTTGGTTCACTATCATTTATTTTAACATATTTATTTATTTTCATTTCTTTTTCATATCCCCATTTATTTCCAGTTTAAACACTTAAGCCATTTGAGAATTTGAATTGAATTTGGGCTCAGTCTACAAAAATGTTTGTGTACCACAACTGCAGATTGTCCATGTACATAACAGAAACTTTATCATCAGAATAAGGCTCAAAAACTTTTAGATAATGTAAAAACATTGAACAAGCCAAGAATATCCTCCCTGAAGTTCCATCAATTAAATGCTTCAATTTTTGAAAGAAACTGATGGATTTCACTACTGCATAGGACACGTTGCACAGAGCCACCACTCACAAACACAAAATAGGTCTGCTTCTACGAATATTCTGAGCACATGGTATATTTCTTCACAATAGGTAGCTTATCTCTCCACCACTCTCCACCCAGGTGTTAAATGGGTACATAGTATGCCTAGCAATTGAGTCTTGGAACTCTTATTGGAATGCTCCCCAGGGGGTGGAGAAGGTGCATACATTGTGTGCGGGCATGCCAAGATCCGATGACCAGGGCAATAATATATCCGTAAAGCGCTTAGAGATGTCCTTCCGATGTATTAAGCAATATATAAAAGCGGATTATTATTATTACCTCACATGAATGTGAGAAATTGTCTTTGAATTCTGAGATCCTAGCTTCAAATAATGGCTGGCTCCTGGGTAATATTTACCATTGGTAAACACAAGATACAACTAGTGTCACCTGCTTGCGGTGTTCCGGTCTACACGGAGTACAGACAATATCTGCAGGTGCATGACCATCATTGCAATACAGAGCCGGCTGGGCGTAGCGGGGATAATACAAGAGCTTTCCAAGACAATGATTATACCATGGTATGGTTCAATAATTATCATGTCATCAACATCACAAAGCTACATCAAGGTGGGTATGCAAGGTAATTACTGATTAATGCAATCAAATTTCTGCATAGGGTGTGTCTATTTTGAAAGTAACGCATTGTATATCTAATTTGTAATCCAATAATTCATTTTATTTAAAGATTATATGACACATATTTTGTAAATTGACATTTTGAAAATTGCGCTCGTTCGAGCACTATGACACCGAACGTCAAAACCCTCAAATACGAGTCACAGATTTGGGCAATGAGAGGGCTCGTCGCAGATTTCTTCACACATGCGCAGGGCTCCCAAAATTCCATAATCTTGTATGTCCACATGGCTCGTCGCAGAAAACGAAAGGTCTCTAATGTCTATTTGAGAGTGTCTGAATATGAATATATCATCAATCTGTTATGAATAATTACATTTTAATGATCGGAAAAAAGGGTTTTCCTTTATACATGGGGTGGTGATCTTTTTGTTACCGGATTGCTAAGAACACTGGCATACAGATGAAGGAGCTTAGGGTGCCATGAACCCCCCCAAAAAAAATATAAATAATAATGGCACAGAAAAAGGGAGAAAAGGGTTGAAATATCATATTGTGTTATTTCTGAATATTATGTTAAAATCTATCACTGGTCAAAGGTGAAAAATGTTGCTCGCTCATAGCCTTTTAGAAATGTTGCCCCATACGCCATTGTCTGGCCCCCTCAAAAGTTTTGGCTCATTACGCTACTGGCTAAGAAGCATGGATGCTTGAAAGCAAGCAATAAGAAGATGGATGATTTAAGAGGGGGCAATGCTACTTGCTAGAGAAAATCAACTATCCCTAACCTCAAAGAACATAACAAATAGTCCCCATTCTGATGATTGAATTCATTCATATATTTATAATGGGCAAATAAAATCATCAATAGGTAGGCCTAGCCTAACTGTAACTTGTATTTTCACGATGATGAATATATAAAATACGATTTATGAAAATGTCCATCAGTTAACAATTTGATTTACCATGTCCCTACTGCCTGATTTGTTCTTTAGCAAATGTTACATGCCACAATAATCATTACTACAAGTATTAAACAAATAATGTGTATGTTTCTTTACAATAAGTAGTAACATGTGGATGTGGTCTCGCTTTCAAATATCAAAAGAATAAGCATTGTACTGCAGCAAAACTGATATTGAAAAACTCAATGAAGTTCCCTTAGTAATATTAAGATAGCACACTTATTGCACATGATTATTGTTGATTATATACAGAATTAAAATATCCTTCCTATTCATACATAAGGAAATCATTCATTCACTCTTGAATGAGAGCAGAACTTATCAACTATACAAGAACATTAGATAGTCAGTTGGCATATGAAAACTGGATTTTGTGACACCCAGATACGATATCTATATTATTCATATATTGGGTAAAACATTAATGGGAATACAATATAGTTCATGGAAAATTGGATATATTTCTCGAAGTAACCACATACAAAATAATTGAAAAGAATACTGTTTCTTTGAATGACCTTAAAGATGATGAACTAAAAAAGTATTAAGATTTTTCATTAAGGATGGTCAATTTGAAATAGCATTATATTTCTTTTTTTCAAAGACATATCATCGTCAGTTTTCATGAAGAAAGAATTGTAATTTGCTGCATCCCAAAATTGTGATTAGAAGTGGAAATACATGTAACTGTAATAAAGTGACAGCTTCTTGCTATCCCATTATGATACATTCTTCGCCTCAACCTAAGGATCGTTCGGACACAGAGAGCGGATGTTAAATTAACCTTATGAGGCAATATATGGAACACAAATTACATAACATAACCATTGTTTATCATAAAACTGGAAGAATAAGCAAACAACTGCTATCAAATTTCCCATGAAAACTGATGAAAATATTCCTCTGAGGTAATTTTGTATAATCATTTTTAAAGGGCCATACCTTATCCTTTTTAATTCATGCAATGAGTGACTTCTTGGTCATGACACAAATTTGAAAAAAAAATAATTGAAATATAAAATTACAAGAAAGACCCTGTTAAAATGAAAGCCAATAATAATGTTTAAGGTATAATTATCTATCGCATCCTATCGCAGATTAAGAGGTACACTAGAATGTGGCAAGTTCACTCATGGCATGAAAGCAATTAATCATTTGGCAATGATTTAATGACCAAATTAAGTCTGCACTCAAAAGAGAGAACTTTCTCTATAATTATATCAAGCGAAAGCTCATCACTAGTGACGAATGAAGTGGCTGAAGATATTATCTGCACATGGAGGTTTATTTAAACAAGGGCATTATGTAAAATTTATTTCTCAAAGGGGCAAAAACAGCTAAGATTTGAAAGCGAGGGAGCAAAGTGATCGAGCTGATCATGACAGCATTTTTTAATCAATAAGATGGAACTGTGAAATCTGGTGCACAATTTGAATTGATTTTCTGAAAATAAGCAATAAAAATGTTTTGAAAATTTCTTGAAGGGGAGGAGGACAACTGCCCCCATTCCGCTACCAAGCTGTGTACGGCCATGGAGTTTGGTGAAAATACAGCAAAATATGCAACAAGGAAAAGGTAGAAGTATTCTTTTCAAGAGGTGCAAACAACGGGTATTCATGACAACGAAGGTGCCATACTCTCCAGCCAAGGAATATATATATCTTCTGAGACTTCTGATATTTAAGAATATCTTGTGTCAACACTCAGCTTGTTGAATTCAATCTCTGGTTGATGATGACACCGTATTCCCTAGCCAAGGAATATATATCTTCTGAGAGTTCTGGTATCGATGAATATCTGCATCGTTTTAACGAGAAGATGGCTCGGCAAAATTGCATAACTTGGTCCTGCACATGTAAAGAAAAAACATTGCAAAATATATAAAGCATATATACAAAATGAATAACTTGGAATTCCTTTCACTTGATACTGGTTTACATGATGTATCACTAGGAATGTCATGTATCAAGATTGAAAACAAATATTATGAGACTGTTGCAAGAGATTATTTTTGCGCTCGATTGCAAATTTCTGTTGCTAGTTTACAATATGTTTAACATAAATAAAATAACAAGGGTAATTATAGTAATATGGTTGCACTTCTTGTTGCAAGAAAGAGACAATCAAGTGTAAATTTGCAATTAATTGCCAAACTTATGACTGATTGATTCCGGGGCCCAAATTCGACAATGAATTTGATAGCAAGTTTCGTTCCATGCCCCATAAGATTGACCAGCTAATTGAATTAAATACATTATTAATGTCACCAGTGCTTAAAGGGATGGTCCGGGCTGAAAATATTTATATCTTAATACATATAGAATTCACTAAGCAAAATGCAAAAATTTCATCAAAATCGGATAACAAATAATAAAGTTATTAAAGTTTGAAATTTAGCAGTATATTGTGAAAACAGTCGTCATGAATATTCATTAGGTGGGCTGATGATGTCACATCTCCACTTTCCGTTTTCTTATGTTATTACATAAAATCATATTTTTTTTCATTATTTCATACTTGTGTGAATACTTTGTCTCCCTTATAATGAAATAAGTTGCAGCAATAAATATCTAATGCACTAAATCAGTTGTCAATATAATTTTTCTAGTTCTTGGAGAAAAAAATGTGAATTAACCTAATTTCATATAATAAAATACAAAAGAACAAGTGGGGATGTGACATCATCAGCCCACCTAATTAATATTCATGACGACTGTTTTCACAAAATATTGCTAAACTTTAAAATTCAATAACTTTGTTATTTGTTATCCAATTTTGATGAAATTTTCGGCATTTTGCTCAGTGAATTCTACTCTATTTATTAAGCTAAATATTTTCAGCCCGGACCATCCCTTTAATATTTGCAATGTAAATGTTCATCTTTGTGGTTTTAACACATTTCACTCCCTACATGTATAACCTCAATTTCATTTTATAACAGATTTAAGCACCATCTTAAGCTTGATCACACGTGACTCTCGTTGAATTTCAACGATTTTTGTCATCTTTCTACTCTCAGTCACCCCCCCCCTCTTCTGCTTTTCATCCTCTCTTACCTTCTATGTTTGTTTTGGGGTTTGTCTTGGTACAAGACGCAATTCATTTTTCTTTAATGAATATTCATTTGATTTGTTATTTGCTTTAATTATTTGATCAAATCTTAGACCTCTTTGGTTTTTTTCTACAGCTATACCTAATTTCAATACTCTATCTATACCAAGATGTATGTACATATTATTTAATTGCTTTATTTCATTTTGAATTGCATGTTTTTATTCAACGTGTTGTAAAATGTTTTTATAAATTGGAATTGAATAAAGTTGAACTTGAACCCATGGTATGACTTCATATATTTCTCTGCTGTCACCATTCAGTTTTCCATTACATCTAATACTGCTTGTTTTAATTCTCCCAACTGACCAATTTTGATTTTTCAATCTCTACCCCAAGATTGGTCCACTATACCATGTGCAAATGCATTTAAAATTCACATGTTCACATAACCAGAAAACCTAAAAAGGTTAGGAGAGATAAATTGTAACTGGTTAGGTAGCCTTGTATTATCACTTCCTTTCATACTGTAATGTAAATGTCATGCTGAATAATCAACAAGTTAGAGATGGAAATTCAGACTGTCAATTTAGTCACACTCCACCCTGCCCCCCCCCCTTGATTTTGAGTCTTGAGTGCCCCTATAATGCCATAAGAACTTCATACATACCTTGAAGTAGATCATAAGTTTCTTCAACTCCTCGTTAGTTCCCATGAACCCCCAGGCTAACGCTGGAGTCATGTGATGCGATATACTGTACATCTTGGCTAGAAAACCATTGGGATTCTGGAAATATAAGAAAAACAATATTTCATTGTCCGAAATAGAAACCTAAAATAGAAATATTATGAAAATTCATTTTTGCCCAATTAATCATGGGCACGGCAGCCCCTGTGCAGTGCCAGAAATCCCTTAAATCGCTGGAAAGGGTAACAGCAACTCCTATCTTTTAAGGTCTTTTGGTCTGAAACAATAAGTAGATGTGTGTGTGTGTGGAACTGAGATTATACTGACATGTATCAATCAGATATGATTATCCCCCTGTTATCCCCCTCCATGTACTTGTATATTTTCTTTGTATTTTTTTTTCTCTTTCTGTATTTTGTACTTGCAAGTTTTTTACCAGTACTGGAAAATAAATTGAATTGAATCTGGGACTGACCTTTAACATCACCATCCAAATATGTAACCAGGGCTCGAACCTGGAACCTCCCTATTAATTTGTAACTTCCCCCATGTGGTTTGGATTACAGGTGAACACCAGTGTCCAGTTAGAAAGTGCATGAGGTTAAACCGTATCACATATAGGCCTCAACTTTCCTAGCACTATACACTATACTGATAACACTAGTTATGTTGGTAATACTGGCACAACTTGCCGCAGAGAATGTATGAGGTTCATACAGTAACACATTATAGGCCTCAACTTTCCTAGCACTATACACTATACTGATAACACTAGTTATGTTGGTAATGTTGGCACACTTTGCCGCAGAGAGTGTATGAGGTTATACAGTAACACATTACATGCCTCAACTTTCCTAGCACTATACACTATACTGATAACACTAGTTATGTTGGTAATATTGGTAAATTTCATGGTAATTTTGAGATGAAAGTCAAATAAGTCTGTGAAAGTCATTACCTGGAGCATTCTCCTCTTTGCTGCTAGTACAGACCAAACAGCCGTAGCAAGAGCCTGGGAATAGGGGTGAGAAATATGGTTGACAATTCAACATTACATATATCCAAGATGTATTTATTCAAGTTTTGAAAATGAGCATAGAAAAACAGTTTTATCTTACATGTGTATCTACATGTGTTTATAAATGTGTAGTTCTATTTAAGAAAGTAAATTGAATTAAAGTTTGAAATACTATTTCCCCTGCAACTGTTAATTTCAAATTAACTTCAGTATTGAACTCAAAGGTAATTTTGGGGGATAAATAGCCATCAGACCTGTTTATTTCTGTATTATTAATGTAATAACGATGGAATTCAACTAATTTGAATTTTAGAATGAGAAACACACTTACTACAGTGCGTATCAAAAAAAAGTTTACACTTTGAAAAAGCCCTGGGAATAAAAAAATATACCACATGTGGGTAATTTTTTCACATATAATCTTGGATTTGGGTCTCATCTATCCAATGAAAGTAAAGTTTTGACAGAATGTTACACTTGAGTGAGCACTGTCCATTTTTGTAAAGCTCGCAGAAATCTGTTTGCGCAGAAATGCTTGTTTTCACGTTGTGTCAAGGGGAAAGGGCGAAATCAAACTTACCCTGCGAAACATTTCTCATACATTTCCTTTGCACTTTTAGTCAATTGAAATAAAACGGATACGTTCAAGCATTTTGTAACAATTTTGCCACCCAAATTGAAATTTCAACACTTAGTAAGCACAACCTTTACCCTTTTTGTGCCAGCTGGATCTGAGGACATAAGTGAATCTGAACAAAAGTTTATATCAGACATCTCCAGCATTCTTTTCACTACGTTTTTATCATTTAAGGTGGGTTTACATTTGATTTTTCATTAATACTTGTTTCTCCACACTTTTCCCAAGCTAGACAGTGATTAACAAAATGGAAATCAAGCCAAAGCCATTTCATGTAAATCACAGTTCGGTGTAAAGAAAATATCGTCACGATGGCCTCTGTGCGTGGGGTGGGATGCAATGCACTCTTCAAAGTGTTTTTCGCAAGGAAACAAGTTTAAAAAAAGGTAAAAGATATCTTCAAATCAATTTTATTGGCTAAATTCCACGTGTTTTTCATGATTAAGGTCTACTTTTATTCGCATAACTATTTCAAAGTTCTGCGCAAATCATTTTTCATTAACTTTTCAAAAGTAAGTGGTGCTCACTCAAGCGGAATTATTTTTCGACAGTTATATCGTCATTTGCTTAAATGGATCTGTATGAATGTCAAAATGTGGAAAAAAGTTCAGGATATTACAAATGTGTAATTTTACAGGGTTTTTTCTAAGTGTAAACTTTTTTGATACGCACTGTATATATACATTTTTAAATTCCATTAGATAGTTCTCTGTTTTGAGCGACTATTTGAATTGAAAAGGGTGGGTTGGCTAAGAAATGATAAACAAGGTGATGGGAGGGAGGGTGGGGGGGTAAAAGAAGAACTCACTGTTTCTTTGACTCCATTAGATAACCATCTGTTTTGAATAACTGTTTGAATTGATGAGGGTGGGTTGGCCAGGTCATCAAAAGCATCAAGAAGAAAGAAATCCAACACAATGTCATAGAATGAAAGAAACTTCACCTGAAGAAAATATCAATAAAAATATATATATATAACAAATCTTAAGACACAAAGTTTGATACATAAGATTTTTTTTAAACAAGTGTTTCTGTTGGCCCAATTTAAATATACATGGAAGGGTTTACCAAGTCATTAGAAGTAACAAATGCAACAAGATGTCATAAAGTGAACAGGGTTTCCAGCATTTCTAGAAAACAAATTCCCTGATATTTAATTTAACCCATTTTTAGTTTCACATATTATCGTGCTATAGTGCACAATCATGCTTAAATTTAGAGGCCTTATTCAGGTCATGCAATATGGCTACTCCTACAGTAATCAAAGAGGATACATTATAAGTACTATTAGCCAGTCATCCAATGGATGTCATTTTGAAATGCAACAAAATATTAAAGATTCTGACTGGTTTAGATTTGAGGCATTTCCAAAATCCCCTGACTCTTCCCTGACTTAGGAAAAGGTAAAATAATATTCGCAGATGGGTTGGAATCCTGATGTAATGAAAGAAATCTCACTGAGAAAAAAACCCATCAACTTAAAACAGTTCATTACATATACTGCTTCATAGATGAGATTATTTCAAAAAATATAAAATAAAGTAATTCTGCTATACAAATGACTGGTATTAAAACAATATTCTTGACTAATACTGTAAGAAAATTTTGAAACAAAATATTTCCATGTTCCTGAACACTATTACTACTACTATTGGTACACAGGCGATGCTAGAAAAGCAGGTATTGTGGATGATAATAAACTTTTAAAATTGGATTATGTTTCAACATTTCCATTATCAGTGAGAATTATTCAACTCTTCAATTATTTGCAGGACTACAAAAAGATTTTCATTTTCACCAATGAAAGAATTCATATGTGAACGGTTTCCCTACCTTCCTTCCATAAAGCTCCTGTTCAATGTCTTTCCAGCTGCCTGGGTCTTTCACGTACGTCATCATCTCATCATAAGCCTTAATAAACCCTTCTGTATCCTGGAAAAATCCAAACAAGAACATATAGAACCATTATATGTATCTGATTTAAAACAAAGATATTATGCTTTTGAAAATGGGAAGGCTGATTTTGTTTTGTTTTGTAATAGAGAATAAAAAAATATGGTTCAGTCAAACCTGTCTTTGTGGCCACCTGTCTGTGGTGAAAACCTGTCTTTAGTGGCTATCTAAATTGTCTCCCACTTAAAAGGAATATTGTGTTATCGAACCTGTTTTCCTTTTGTAGCAGGTTTGACTGTATAACGTCAGTTCACTGATCTATCCCACTGCAGATATAGCAATTACCATCCTGTAAACAAACTATCGGTAGACCTACAGCTGACATGCTTTACAGGAGAATGTGTTATCTGACAACTTTCAATTATATTTACTGGATGAGAAGAACAAGTGCCATACCACTGCTATTGTAACTGTCAGATAAAACAGACTTTGCTGGATAAAACATCAAACAAGTTCTTTCATGAAATGCTATCCAGATGCCACTTATGCAGATTTGGATGCCCCCCACCCAAAAAAAAATAGGCATCACTCACTAACTTTATACCCATTCACATAAATATATTCAGTAGGTGGTCCAAGGGCTGCTGCTAAGGGAAGGTTGGAAAAGGGCCAGGTTTTGGCATGCAAATGAAAACTCTTGATTACTTGTATCCGACTTCATTGACACATATCAAATCATGGAGCTTAGGACAATCAATAGAGATGGATATCTTTTAATAACCAATAGAAAGTGTTATGGCTCAGTGGATAAGTCTGTGGACATTCAGCACAAGGTTTGGGCTCAAATCCTATCAAACCCTATTTACACGGGTTAAGTAAATGGGTACCCAGTAGGCAGAAATTCCTTGTATGCTTGAGCACATGATAGATGGAGCTTATCCAAACGAGGAAGATGGCTGAGAACATATAAGACTTACATAATTTGCATGCCACAGTAGATCGGCAGTCAGTTGAAGGCCTACATCTGAAAAGTAATCTTTAACCGTGCCATCTTGGAACAAAACTATGGTGGCTTGGCGAATACAGTGTAACTTGGCAAGGAAATCTTCATCACTCGAACACTGCAAAACCTCAGTTCTATTGAAATAATACAATACAAAGTGATCAACTTACGTTAATCACAGCAGTTTCTCATGATACAGCGAATACAGTGTAACTTGGCAAGGAAATCTTCATCACTCGAACAATGCAAAACCTCAGTTCTATTGATATAATTTATAATACAATACAAAGCAGTTTCGCATGATACAGCAAACTCAAAACTCAAATCAGAGAACTCTGAAAATATGAAGGATTCCACAGGAAACAAGTTTTACCACTCCGAAAAATGAAAGAAAAGTGAAAATCACAGCAAAATCTTAAGTCTCCAGTTTTCCACAGTATTGAAAATAGAAAATTCTACAGAATTCAGGAGGGATCCACAAAATTTAATGGAAACAAATTCAGCCCCACCCCCCCCCCCAAAAAAAAAAGCAATGAATTTTGAAAATTAGTGTAAATCAAGAAAATCAATGCAAAATCCAATAAATAGTCAACATTTTGTTAAAATCATGTTTATATTGATTGTGCTCTTTCATCCTGCTATATTACCAAGGAATTCAGCTATATTTCTCGAGAGTTATGAATGATCTGAGTAACAGATATATTAATAAATCAAACCTGTACTGTTAGAGATTTGTGTCGCAATTGGTTATCTAAAGTTATACCACAATTTTAGACCAGAGTTCAACTAAAACCCAAGTTTAGAGTACGGGCCACTTTGTTCAAATATGGTGCACAAAAAGAAAGAACTTGTGAATTTTAAGCTTCATGCACTCATGCCTCAGAAAACTATCAAACATTGTGTGGACAAACTGATAACATCATAATGACATCATTGTGAAAATGTTTATATCTGAACAAGCCAAATCCGATCGATCATATTCTTTATTTCTTGTTTGCATCCTACCTTATTCTTCTTGCCTGAACACCGCCCTCTTTGACCACCCTTAGAGCTCGGTGATAGAGCTCAGGAGAGCTTTCATCCCCGGAGAAGAAGTTCAGCTCACTCGTGAGTGATGAAAGGTCGTCCAGCTTCCGTTGACACAGGAAAAAATATAAGACTTTGTAAACTGATGATATCAAATGGATAATTTATTCAACTAATATACTTAATTGAAGAGAAGTTTAAAGATTTATGAAAATGTCAGTTTAAATGATTGATACTTTAGTGCTTCGAGTTGTGATCTATCGAAGTTGGTGCCTTTATTGTTTTTTGGGGATTTTTTTTTTAAATATCTTATATTCTTTTTTTTTTTGTCATTAAGGAAGCGTTCACATGAAAAAGGTTGACTGTAAATGACCGTCCTTTAGATACCATCAAGCAATGTCCCCCAAAATAATAAATGTTCGATAAAAACACCAAAAAGTGCTGATATATGCTGAAAGTCCTTTTCACTGGCTGTATATGACATCCAAAGACGTCAACGTCTTCTTACCTCTGCTGCCGAAACAAAGGAGTCTGAGTCTGATGCACTGTCGCTCTTGATACTCCGAGAGAATTCCCGGTCCCAAGATACATTGCTCACATGGCTGATGTCTAAAGAGAGTTCGCCGAGATTAGAAGCCGATAACCTGTTGGCGGTATCGTCCATCTCTGGTCGGAGACCGTCTGCAGCTTCAATTAACTTCTCCAGCTGACAGATGAAGTTGGAGTCTACCGGCTCCTGAATCTGAAATACAAACATCACAAAATATGCTTTGAAATCAATGGCCAACCAATTTTACATCAGACAGGAAATCTTAATATTACAATGAACCTCTATGCAATAAAGCAGTTCAAATACATGGGACATCGTCAACGGGGCAATAAGATCTCTATTTTTTTTCTCTCTCTAGTTTTTGGGGAAAATCTCCTTTTTGTATTAATGGGTAATCCACCAGAAGGTATCCTCTCTGATACAGCTATCTTACTCAGAACAGTGAATCTCAAATGGATGACAATTCCATAATACACAGTGTATGGCAGTCAGTTTTAATAACAATCCTGAACATTTCATCTTTTGAGATGCATATCATCCTTATTTTCATTTTCCCTTTCCCCGCTCTCACAGAATTGCAGCTCATAATGAACGTATATCATGGATTGTCAGACTCAGCAATATATCGTGTTATGATCAGTGATAATTTGCTGGCAATACTCGACTACCATTAAAATAAAATATCGACCAGCACTATTCTGTACCTGTGCCTGTCCATCTATTTCAGTTTGTGATTGATGTTGTACATGAAGAGCAGTCCTCCAGTAGCTGATGGCTCTTTCAAATGCTTCTTTACCTGCAAGTAAAGCAGTAATATCAGCAATATTTATAATTCTCAAAATCATAATGGCCTACACAAATACCTTTCTACAAAAAAGAAAAAGGAGTATTTGCCTACTCCATCAAAAGGCAGTTAATACCTCATCACATCATCATTGCCATCATCATTGTCCTCATCACATCATCATCATCAACATCATCATCGTCATCATCATCAACATCATCATCGTCATCATCATCACCATCATCATCACCATCATCTTCATTGTCGTCAACATCATCATCATCATCATCATCACCACCACCATCATCATCATCATCATCATCATCATCACCACCATCATCATCATCATCATCATCATCACCATCCTCATCATCATCATCATCATCATCATCATCATCATCATCATCATCACCATCATCATCATCATCACCATCATCATCATCATCATCATCATCATCATCATCATCATCATCATCATCATCATCACCATCACTATCATCATCATCATCAATATCACCATCATCAGCACTAAGTATCCTCATTATTTCAAGACTGACAAAAAAACCCAAAGAAGTAAAATGACAAACCTAGATTGAACATTCCCTCCACCGTCATCAAATCCGATGTGTTGACTGGTGTCAGAGCTCCACTGCCCGAACTGGCAGCTCCGCTACGCAGGGTGCTGACACTAGACAAGGAGCTGATAGAACTTGCTTTACTAGCCCTGGCACTAGATGAAGACTGTGCTCTCATAGGAGGTACTCTCTGTTTAGGAGCCGTCTTGGGGGAACTGGTCAGCTGACGGGAGTAAGGACGGGGCTGCTGATTGTTGCTCGTAGTAGCTGAGGAATTAAAAATGATGGTGTTGTCTAAAACTCTAAATGGACTACTGGTTGAAGTCAAGAAAGTAATGTCAGAGATTATTTCGACAAATTGCATTTCCCATGTCCTTCAAAAATTGGTACCCTGACAACACTCAATAGTATATTTTCATAATCTCAAGTTAAACATACATGCAATCATGGAGATCTTTCATGTCATAAGGGAAAGGACTTGTGTGTGAGGTATGTTTGACCACAAGTAGTGCAATTTGTTGGCCGTGAGCTATATTTGGATTGAACTATGCAAGATACAATTGAGTTCACAGAATATGTGATGCTTCTGGTTTTAAATAAATAAACTTGAACTTGGTAATGTTGATCACCAACCAATCAAAATCAAGGATTCCAGACAAGTTACCTTTGGATATATACTCTCTCTCTCTCTCTTCTGTTTATAACTCTCTGTCTCTCTGCCTTTCTCCGCTTTAGACCATGGTGGATTTTCACCCATCATGGCAGCTTACATACACATCTTACCTGCATTCGAAAAGACATTTGTTATAGGTTTGACCATGGTTCTGGGTTGCTTACGACGTTTACGTCTTCTGAGAAGGCTAGCCGTGACCATTAGTCCTGTGACAGTGACAGAGAATGCCACTGCTAGCATCACCTTCGTCTTTGTTGATAGAGGCATGACTGCAGTCTACAAAGAAAAAAAATATTCACAACACTTCAATAAAGATGACAGCTCAAGAATGTGATGTTAAGTTATTCTTTTTTTAGTATCAAAAGCTTAAAATGTGTGGGAAATAAATTAAGAAAAGAAACTATGGAATTACAAATTGAGATCATACAAACTTGAAATATAGAATAAGGAAAAAGCATTAAAATTCAGAACAAGGCATTCTATAAGATGAATAGAATTAAATGAAGAATCTGATAGTGCTGAAAATCTAGCTTTGATCCTTATTATGGAGATGTTGGCCTTTTAATAATCTTCGCAAAATTCGTTATCATGCCAAGTTGCCATTGAATCCTTCAGACCAAGTGATATACATCAAAGATTCTCACAAACTTTTTAGGTGGCAGTTTGTTAAGGTTGTTAAAGATCGTGATGTTGCATGAATTTTATATTTTTCCCCCATAAAATCCCACCTTTGTCACTCGGAATATCAGAACGAGTTCACGGTCTCGAAGTTCGGGCAGGTGGAGCGGTAGAGAAGTGGAGCCTGCACGAACTTCGCTCGAGGTAGGGACTTGTATGCTGCCTCTCTGAATGATTGGGGCAGAATCCTTTTATTATTAAAATTTATGCCTGACAAAGCACTTTTTACTTTTAGTTTGATTTTGGGCACTTTACTCTACAGCCGTTCCCTTTAACACAATATTCGGAAAAGCGGTGGACATATTGACCTTGAAATGTGATTGAGAGACTTGCTATGACATTTGCGAACAAGCACTGGTGGAAAAATTTGCTCAAAGTCGGCTGGTACGAAACTGCACTAACGCCAAAATAACTACCAAAGATAAAGAATGACATCACAACGATTTCAATGTGTGGGACCAAATACAATTAGGTAGAGTACTTAGCCAAATCAATGCATTTTTATGAGCATATTCACGGACTCATACACACATTTACATGACTCACTGAATGATTATGATAATAAGCTTACTTAAAGACTGTAGATACCAGAATATCCCGCCAAAAAGATACCTTAAAAATGTTGATTTTGGAGTCGCAGCAAGCGCCCGGCGGCGTTCATAGTTTATGGTATCTTATAATCTTCGAAGACTTTTCAAAGGGGCGGATTTTTTTTTTACATACTGTGCCAGTGTTCCACAGCTCCAAAATAATTTTCCCGAAACCGAGTCCCAAATTTCCTGAAATTCATAGATATTTCCTGGAATTTTCAAGTTTGATTTTAAACAAAAATCGGGCAATAATACAGCGAGCCTAAATTTGCCGTAGGTTGCCAAAATCAAGGATTTTAGCATTTTTTTGTTCACACCCTCTTTAATTTAAATACTAACAAAAATGTGAGCGCGGAGCGCGAGCGGAAAATTTTGAGCGACGACTACGTACGGTATGGATGTAAAAAAAATATTTAAATGTAACCTGAATATTGATAGTTTATACGTTTAATTGTTGTGTAATTGTAATTTTCGGATTTCCCGAAATTTCCTGGATTTTTTTCATTTCCCGAACCTCTCCTGGAAAAAGTCAAAATTTCCTGAAATTTCCCGAATTTCGGGAAGAGTGGAAACACTGTAAATAAATAACAGTGCATTCAGTGCAGTGCATGTGGGCATCACATTTAGCTGGTGTACGCGTAACAAAACGTGTGCACAAAAATATATCCCCCAAGTCCCCTTACGAAAATGTCGTGTGGTATATCTGTGTGGTACCCGGCTTTACCACACGAATTACCACATGAATGTAGGTTACCACATGGTTACCACATGAACATCTGTGGTAATTTTCCATATCCTTGTGTGGTAACGTCAGCTGGTAGCTGTGGTAATTTGTTGTCTATGTGGTACTTCTGTGGTAAATCAAAATTACCACATGAATGCATGTTACCTCATGATGCCATTGTGTGGTAATGTAAATTCAAATATGTGGTATTTGTGTGGTATTGTTATATTTCTGTGGTAAATCAAAATTACCACAGGAATGCATGTTAATTACCTCATGATGCCATTGTGTGGTAATGTAAATTCAAATATGTGGTATTTGTGTGGTATTGAATACTTCTGTGGTAAATCAAAATTACCACATGAATGCATTCACCTCACGATGCCATTGTGTGGTAATGTAAATTCAAATATGTGGTATTTGTGTGGTATTGTTATACTGTTGTGGTAAATCAAAATTACCACATGAATGCATTTACCTCACGATGCCATTGTGTGGTAATGTAAATTCAAATATGTGGTATTTTTGTGGTGTTATGCTCTGCGGTAAATCAAACTTACCTCATGAATGGAATACCACATGATGCAGTGGCGTAACAGGGGTCGGTGGCCAGGGGGGGCAAGAGCCAAACATTTAATTCCCGGTCATATCATGGTATGAACAGGCTTAATGGTGTAATGAAGCATGGACCTATTGTGATAGGTCCATGAATGAAGCGACTATTTTGAGGGGGCCAGATTTTGCGTATCGGGCAGAAATTGTCTTTTTTGTAATGCGAGCGAGCGAAGCGAGCGAGCAAAAATTTTGACATTTTTAATACAAAAATCCAATTTTGTGATAGATTTTGACATGATATATTTCACTCTTCTCTCTTTCCATTCCCTTTTTTATGGTCTGTACGCCATGTTATGAACAGGAATCTTTGCGGCAGAAGCGTGAAGAGTAAAAATAACGAGGGGCGCAGTATGACACACTTGCCAAAAAGCTGCTTTATACAAGTCCTGAGCGAGCGAAGCGAGCGAGAAAAAAAAATCACATTTTCATGAGAATCTAACTTTGAGATATTTTGAAAATCATATTCAGTAAATAAAATATCCTACACTTTGCCTTTCATTTCTCCTTTTTTTGTTCTCGTTTGTAGAAATTTTGGGGGCCAATGGCCCAACCTTTCCATACTCATATACGGCAGTGCTGTGCGGTTGGGATCCGGGACGGGGCCCCTGGAACTTCTTGATATCAGAGCCATTTAAACCTATTTTAATCAAATCGCGGGTATATACAGAATATAGTTTTCACACAACACATTTATTCAACCCAGTTGCGTAATGAACCAAATATATTTGAGGGGGCAAAACATAGCAATGAGGGAAAATTTACATTCTACATCCACTGCATGTTGGTTCTACTCTTTTTATTTGTCATTATATTGATTTGTTTATGTATTGTTTTTATTGTTCATATGATATTGTATATTGTACCTTTTTAATGGATGTCAATAAAGTGAATTGAATTTAATTAATTTTTGTTAAAAGTCGCCAGCGTGCAAAGCGAGCTGGAAAAAAATTGCCTATTGAAATTAAATTCTAATTATTTGATGGATTTTTTCCATTATATTCAGCAAATAACACATTTCATTGTTTCCATTCATTTCATTATACTCTCCTAAAATTTCTTTTATTTCCTCTTGGGTGTGGAACCAAGACCCCCCCCCCCCTCCCCCGCGCCTGTACGCCAGTGATTGAACGGCGGGCATTATAGCGCCAATTTATGGTTATATAGATGGGGTCCGGGGCAAAGCCCGGTAGCTTAATTATGATTTGCTTAAAATTTAACAAGCTTATAGCACAATGTTGTATGCATCAGCCCATCTTTAAATTGTTCCCGCTCTTTATTTTCAATCCTCGGCAGCCCGGTCGTGTTATTATTATTTTATTATTGTCCCTTTTCTTTGTTTTCTAATCTAGCTTTTGACTAATTCCATTCTACCTCAGTTTCTTTCTATTGTTTGCCATTGTCATCTTTTAATTTATTTCCCATCATGCTATTGCATCACATAAGCCTAATTCGGAATGATTTGTTCTTTGTCAAATGTTCTTCTTTCGTGCCTTTTCCCGCTTTTTTTCCTTTTCCACTAAAAGAAAATCGTTTTCTTTTCACTTTCCCTTGTCCCCTTTCCTCCCCCTTTCCCTTTCTTTCTCCCTCCCTTTTTTTCTTTTTCCCGTTTTTTTTTATTTTCCCGGTGAAATCCGCCAGGGGGGCACCTTGCCCCCCAGCCCCCCCCCGCCACTGACATGATGCCATTGTGTGGTAATGTCAATTCAAATATGTGGTATTTGTGTGGTATTGTTATACTGCTGTGGTAAATCAAAATTACCACATGGAATTAGCATATGTTACCACATTAGCCCATTGTGTAGTAATGTCAATTCAAATATGTGGTATTTGTGTAATTGCCCTTCTGTTGAAAATCAGAAATACCACACAAAAAAGTTATCAAACCCATAACTTAGACCCCCTCAGCTCACCCCCTATCAAAATTAAAAATTGATTCGCCGGGGGGGGGGGGGCCGGGGGTGGGCGGCGACAGGCTTGCGCATGCGCACTTACCGCCAACATTTGAAAAGAATTCCGTTTGCGTTGTTGCGTTGCAGTTTATTGAGCTCGATCGAGAAGTGTGACGAAGAAGGCCGTTAATAATAATAATTCAACTACTTAAAGAATACGGGTTAGATATGGACAACGACTTCGAAGACATTTGCAGTAGGCTAAACAGTAAGTTAGATAACCATTTTCTATGATTTTCTTTTCGTAGTTTGTTAAATGCCCCGGCTTGCAACTAGCTAAAGATTTCGTCAATGAAAATGACATGACACTGGCAATCCCATCCTGTCTAACCGGGCGCTCGCCCGGCCCCGAGCGCCTGCTCGCTGCTGTGATGTGGACCACTGGCTGGTGGTCTCAAGTCTGCACACAGCACACCTAAAGGCTAAACGATTTGAGTTTAGATTTAACGTGAATTTCCTGTTATTTTACAGTACCCAAAATCTTTTAATTGATGATGTTCCTTGTATTCTTATGAGTAAGTGTGCAAAAAGTCTCATAAAAAATTAAGAGAAATAATTGATTTTCTTGGGAAAATATCTCGGCCAGTCATGGTCATTTACTTACATTTTGATTGAACAAAATTATTAAGTTAGTGGTAGGATGGGGGTCGGGTGTCCGGACACTTTATATTTTTGAAGCCTTCTTTTTTGTCTTTGGATTACACACAAAATATAAATTCAACAGTTGTAATCATTTTCTTGTTTGTTCTTTATAATATTTCCTAACAAGTAACATTTTGTACTAAAAATTGATGAAACTTCGCTTGTAATTTTTTCCAAATGACTTTCTAAATATGATCGTCCGGACACACAACCTGTCCAGACCCACGGTATACCGTATGGTGAGACTACCACATATCGACCACCTCTTTTGAAACCGACCACCTTGCGCGTGTTAAAATTATTGCGTATTACAAACGATACGCCCGGGAGAGTAGGCGCAGTGTCCATAGAAACGGTAAGAATCAATTTTACGACAAAAAAAATGGAACAAAGAGTAAAATTTTAGTAGAATTAATCAAAATTGTATTGACCAGACCCAAATCCCGCTGAAAAACCAAGAAATCCGATAGGAAATGGCTTTAGAACAAATATCCGTCGTCAATCTTCGAATCATGTGCCGGAGCTCGCAGTGGAAGTAGTGAGACGATTATTAAGCATGTTGACATCGTAGAATTGATTTGGAAGAATAAATATATTTTGCCACCGTGACTAGAATCGGCCGTAAACTTGGTGTACGGCGGGTGGTCGGTTTCAAAAGACGGGTGCAAATGAGCAAATGTAAAATCGTCATATTTGTTGTTCGTCGATATATACGCGGGTTGAATCGGAGTCGCCGAGCGAAACATGGGAATCTGATCTGCTCAATTTTCTGCACAAATGAGACGAAAACTGGGTAAAATCAATGAATATTTTCGCAGATATGATGCTTAGAAGATTAGGTGGTCGATAAGGGGTAGTTCCAACCATACTGGTACTAGGATGGGGGTCGGGTGTCCGGACAGTTTATCTTTTTGAAGCCTTCTTTTTATCTTTGGATTACACTAAAAATATGAATTCAATACTTGTTATCTTCTATTTTGTTCTTTATAATATTTCCTAATATTTTGTACTAAAAATTGATGGAACTTTGCTTGTAATTTTTTCCAAATGACTTTCTAAAATTGATCGTCCGGACACACAACCTGTCCGTACACACAACAACTGGGTAATACTAATAGTGGCCGATGTCTGCGCACCTATTCACTTTACACAGACCTATTACACATGATGCGAAGATTTCGATAAGAAAGCACAGTCACAGAGGCTGCATTTTGAGGACGTCACATGAAATGCCCTGGAAAGAGTTCCATATGCAATTCCAATGTACCCCCCACCAACATGATAAAAAATAAGATTGTTGAGACTTAATTCCATTCCAGTTCGTTCACTTCAGATTTTTCTATATTTTTTTAACCTTGTGTTGGCACCTTAGTTGGGACTTGAGATCACCTCGTTTTATTTGCAGTCAAGACCTGTCCTGCTATGCTAGCGAGAAGTGCTGATGCCGGAAGGGGTATTTTAACGATTATCAGCCAATAGTTCGCCTAGACTTGACTCACAGACCCTTGAGTAAATAAACCGATGTCTATGGACAATTACACACACTAGATACATCCATACATGCTCGAAATTTGACGGAATAAAGCCATATTTTAGTATGTATTTCCACTCCTAGTACTATCCACTCCCCCATCATATATGTTCTATATTGTGCTCGATATATTATTCTGAACCTTCATGTTTTTATTTTCAATTTTAGTGGGGGTGCATATGGAACTCTTGCCAATGCCCTAAATTCATTATTTTCCCACCATTTTAAGTCAGATTTTTTATGAATAGATCTGTTTATGACATTTCAGGAGAAAGAGAGGGAGACCCAAAACTACCTGTCCTGGCATCACATTTGAGGAGATGAAGTCGGTGAATATGACCTAGCCCGGGGGAGTTTCCAGAAGACGGTCCAGAACCACTGGCCGCCAGGGGTGGAGGTCCTTTGTTGTTGCTCTACATGTCAGGAGGCATCGGGCAGTACATGTAGGTAAGACAATGTAAGTACAGTACATGTAGGCTCTTTCAGGTGTAAAGATTATTTTTTGTTTGGAGTCGTTGCGTATCTTCCATTATCAGAATCGCGCAGATTCGGATGAGCGCAATCTTGGGGCACCTTATCTGTCAATGGTCCTAACTGTACTTCGAGGACTCTGTGATGATATTTTTATCATTTTTACATTGTACTAGGGGTATTTTCATTCACGGAGCCTAGACAAGTCTGTTGCCTGTAGAACTTGGTACACAAAGATGGATTTCCCTTAAAAAATCCACCATTCCCACAATAATTTTTGGGCAAACATTTAATTTTTCCAATTTGTAAGCCTTTGTAATCTAAATATACAAAATTAAGGCTTAAGAAATGTTAATTTTAAGCAGGTAAACATTTCAAAGGATCACTTGCTTGCAATTCCCAAGCTATATAACACAATGACATGACCTTTAAGTCGAGAGACGTCCACATGCAAGAAAATACAGAGGGAATTGGTGCAAATGCATAGCTGATTGTGCTAGTACTAGATTCCAGGCTGACGTGTATCGGTTTGGACGTTCTAATGACAAGTTTAGAGTGTAATTTGGCGCTAATAGAGTTTCACAACGGTTGATCTGGCAATTCCAGAAAACTAATTTTACCTCAAAATTTGTTAGATTTTTTGGTCAAATATCTATTCAATTTAATGTGTTCTAAAACTGCTAAAGATAAAGTATAAGAATAATAATATATTCATAGGCCTACCGATAGTAAAATAAAATGAAAATAATGTAAGGCCTAAACTTAACCACATTTAGGGCCTATTACTATTGTATATTTAAAGCTTTTATACAGATTGTCTTTAATTTGTGGAAGTTAAAAATCAAGATGATGATTAGATCTAGAATTCTCAAATCTGAAAGTTAGACCATAACTTACCTGAAAAATCCTACAGAGTTTTCTAAATGCCTCATTTTGCCAGTCATACTAGTATTTGAAAGGGTTCCTGCCCATTCCGAAAGCTATGCACTTTAAAAGATTCATATTATTATTGGTAAAAAGACAAAAATGAAGTGACATAAAGTAAGCTGCAGACAGTTGCTGAATACTCTTTGCATTAATATGTTCCTCACACTGACACTGCTGTCACAGTTCCATGTAAAAATTGAACATTGAAATTGCATGTACATTAATGAGTGGCACATGCAAATAATTACTTGTAGGACCCTTAGGCTTACTTCACCATATATTTTACGTCTTACCTACTGTGCATGTGCCATGGCTGGGACATGTACTTGTAGATTTTGCAATTTCTTGGCATGATTGAGGTTAACATTTTATTTTTTTTCTCTCTTTTGCAGCCCTGGTAGAAGCACCATCTTGATACCATCATTCAAACTCTCATCAGCTGTATCATTATAGGTGGACTAAAAGAACAATATTCATTCAGATATAATGGTGTGTACAAATTTATCCTTTTTGGAAGGAATTTTTTAATAATTAGTGTGTTATTTTGATTATTTACATGTGCATGAACATGAGATGCAGTTGAATAATTTTGATTTTGTAACCACTCTGATACAAAGCCTGTCTAATAATTAATGCTCTTACAAGGTTCATGCTGTTGTCAATTCAAACGTAATAGATAGGCATAAGTGAAACATCAACACCTAACATGCATTTATTATCACATCAGAATTGATCTTCGTTATGTGAAATTGGCAACTTGTAATTTCTTATTCAAACTGATGGAATTATCCCATAACCATTTAAAACACATTTAAAAAAAGCATGAATTAAAATCATGTTTGATTAATATAAATATTTAAAAAAAATTACTTTAAAATGTCCTTCCCTATACAGAGATGGTTTGGAGGTGCAGCAGATCTTCAGGGCATCAAGCCCCCCTCCCCGACTTGACTTTACATGTTAATATCTGAAGTATAAATATGTAACAAACCCCACATTGTTTTTTAATCATTTTTTTAAAAGTTTGGAAATTGATATTGAAACCATGTAATTTTTAATGAATATTAAATAGTTAATGCAGGAAAGGCTTTATGTTGATCTTCTTCTGTTATTTTTGCAGATGCCTTAAGTTGAAATGGAAGGTGTCCTGAATCTGCACCCATTCATCTGGTTTCGTAACTCCTTTCATAGTGCTATTGGAACCTGCTCCCTACCAGTATAACATCAAACAGATTGGAAGAATAAAGGCCAATGGGAAGTGCCTTTTACATTTCTACTTGCCACGAAGCAGTCCATGGTTTAGCGCAATCTACACTGGACTATTGTAATGCTCTTCGTGCTTGAATTAGGGCGATCTGGACTGACTGCAGATAGTACAGAATGCTGCATCTATTGTGCCATTAGCCATATGCCAACTTCGCTGGCTGCAAGTCAAGGAAAGGATATACATGAACATCAGTGTCCGTCTCCTGATTTTCAAAGTCAATGACAGAGATCCAGATTACATGTATTCTAAGGAATCCCTTGTGCGCCATTTTCATTCTAGGCGCACTTGCCTTTTTATTTTTGTGATCATTACGCACCTACAAATTAGCTACTGGTGATGCAACTTTCTCCACTACTGCTCCAAGGCCATGGAATTAGCTCCTTCCTCTCCTCCAGTTGTCAACAACCTCAAATGGATCAATCCAAATACAATTTGAGAAGACCTACCATATTCCTGATCTTTGCTCTGTACTTCCAACAATACTGTCACTGCCTGGTAATTTGAATTTTTTTAAATCTCATGGATGGCATCTCAAAGCGCTTTGTATCTCGCAAAATAATGTGTTGTGTAAAAGCGAACACGCATTGAGGTCAAGCATAAGGGTAACCATGGATATTGCCTTTTATTACTTTTTAACAAAAGTGAAAAATTCATCCAAATTAGACAAGGGATAATAAAGTAATGTATGACATTCTAACCTCTGCATTATTTTGGTGAAAGAGCTCTAAGCATATGCAAGTAGCAAGCTGATGATGTCATACTGACGTACATTGTACGTGTACACGTATCCCCAACTTATTTTTTTGTATATAAAATTGTGCATTTAATTTTGTTTACCAAGAATGAAACAAATCGGATTGTAAACTGTATTGATGTGACTTACCTGTATTGATTATTGCTGGAAGTTCTTTTGCTACATGGGATTGGAAGACATACTTATTACACACATGAAGTAAATTATTATTTTATCTGGTAACATGAAAACAATAAAAATGTGGGCATGATATCATAAACTTACATGTATCTACTTGCATGTGTTGATGACCAATATTTTTGTAAATATTTTATTAATTTTATCTGATTTTGATAAAATTTTCACTATTTTGCATGGTAAAAATTACTTTATTTTAGATTATGTTGAGCCCGTATCATATACAAGTACACCTTTAAAGATAAATTACCAGTTGAAGTAACACTCTTAAAATGAGTTCGAACAGAATCCAATAGAATTACCAGCAAAATATAAAAGATATGTGCCAGAATTATAGCTCGGGAAGAAAATGTGTAATTGCTGAGAAATGAGCAAAATAAGCATGTAATTCTATCAAATGTCAGGTATTTTTCAAATCAATCATAATACATGTACACTGTCCTGTCCCACATATGCTTTTCTGTGTTAGTGATCATCAGAATAATTGATTTTAACTTCATAATTAGTGATTTTACAAAGATACAAGTTTACATTAATGTACCAGCTAGATCTAGAGATTATGTACAATATTTGGACAATTTCTCATGAAATAATTGTTTGCTGCAACTGCTGTCTTTTTAATACCTCTAAATGATAGTGTAATACAACCACAAAATTTTCTTAAGAATTAATGTACATGTATGATTCTTTCACCCAAATTTACATGCATTGATACTGTAGACTACTTGCCAAAAGTTCCTGCCAAAAGCCTTTTTTTAACGATGTACATGCTTTTATAGACGACCTGCCAATATATTCAAGGACCAACCAAAAAGAGATGAATAAAATGTTTGAAGGAAATTGAAATTAACTTTAAAAATGATAGTTGTCAATGCAGTATTATTACAGGGTTCCCACAGTCATGGAAAATCCTGGAAAAAATTGGTCATGGAAAGTCAGGGATATGTGAAAAGTCACGGAATTGCATTTACCTCTTGGTTATGACATCTTTCTAGTTTTTTATGTCTCGCAACTCTCATACTCTGTGATTGCACTCTACTATTATAATTGGCGTTCATGATCATAACATGTCTGATTTTGTAAACTGTGCCAGAAAGGAATTAAGTCATGGAAAGCAGCAATTTAGTCATGGAGAGGTTATGGAATTCTGTCTTCAAATTTCTGTGAGAACCCTGAATAGGTTTGTGCACTTGACACAGTGTGCACTACAGATGAACTTTGTAATGCCATGATATAAACCAGTACAATATCTTAAAGGAAAATAAAACCCAAAATATAATACCACATGATACCATTGATAAATACAGGACAATGAAAATGAATCCACTCATATACCCCTAATCCGATTTCCCAGTATGGAGTACCACCTTTTCAAAGTTGGCATCTTCTGGTTCGAAATCTATGGATGGAGATTATTCCGTCAGCGACAAACTACATCTCTAAACGTTTGAGCATTATATATTCTATTTCATTGATAATAAATCAAATGTACAGATAAAACTCATAACATATTAATTAAAATTTGTTTAATATTATATGATAGGTTCGAATTACGACTTGATGAGTTTTAATGATAAAAATTACACCCTAATCTACGATTTACAAATTGGCAGCGGAAATTGGGGTGTAAACCTTATCATAAAAACTCATCAAATTGTATTTTGAACCTACCATATATTAAACAAATTTTAACTAATATTTTTATGAGTTTTATCTGTACATTTGATTTGTTATTGATAAAATAGAATATATAATGCCTAAACGTTTAGAGATGTAGTTCGTCGCTGATGTAATAATTTTCTAACTAACCCCGCGAAAATGGCGACCTCCATCCAGAAACTTCAAACCACACTGTAAGAGGCCAACTTTGAAAAGGTGGTACTCTGTAATTGGATTAGGGTATGAGTGGATTCATTTTGATTGTCCTGTATTTATCAATGGGATCATGTGGTATTATGTTTTGGGTGTTATTTTCCTTTAATTCAGATATTACATGCCAGGGTATTGTCCTAGTTTTCATTTTTGGTGCGTAAATTGATCAAATTATTCGTTCCTTTGAACACTATTCTAAACTGAGTGGACTCCAAATACATATTATCATCTCTCGTCTATTTCTACTTGCCCTTCGGCCTTGAAGTAAACTTGGGATAATTATGCATTTTGTTATACGCAATTTTGAGTACAGTGCACTTTGACGCAGCTACTTATATGATATTACCTATTGTAGACACATCCTTATGTTTTGTTCATTTTCTTAAAAACGATTAAGAGTTTAATCATTTTTGTCTTTAAGCATAAAACAAAGAGTAATCAGTCCATTCTGTATGTGTAACCTGCAAAAAAAAACTACAATGGTCGTTAATTTGGTTTGCTGAAAAGCCTGATAGCCTTTGAGGTAACTTTTTTAAGTATTTAGAAGAAATGTATTTTTTTTTAAGTATTTATATGCACTGTAATTTCTTTGATAGTTACTGTTATGTTACACTGTTTGTACAGTAAAGCAGCTGTTATACATTTTTTGTCAATAGCAAATGTAAACCAGTATTGTAAATTGATGACTCTATGAGCTAAATACCAGTACTTTCTATATCACTTGTAAAATCATTTGTTATTTGTTCATTGAAGGTGTTGTATTTTCTTAATCTTATAAAAGTCCATAGGGTCATGAACACATTCTACTGCTACCAAATTCATACCCATGATCTGTGATGTATCTAACCAGTTACCACACACATTACAACACACCAGTTGCTACATACATTATCATGCATCAGTTATCACACATACCATCACACTAGTTACCACACACATTTTGGGTAATGACTCTGATGCATGGTATTATGTGTAGTATGTACAATATGTGTGGTAACGTGTGTGGTAATTGTAATGCATGTGGTAACTGGTGTTTACTACACACCATTTACCACACGAATTACCTCATATTTTACCACACACCAGTTACCACATGCATTACCACACACCAGTTACGTAACTGGTGTGTGGTAGTGTATGTGGTAACGCGTGTGGTAAATCGTGTGTAGTAATGCATGTGGTAACCGGTGTGTGGTAAAATGTGACGTAATTTGTGTGGTAAGGCGTGTGGTAAAATGTGAGGTAATTCATGTGGTAAATGATGTGTGGTAACGCGTGTGGTAACTGGTGTGTGGTAAAATGTGAGGTAATTTGTGTGGTAAATGGTGTGTGGTAATGCATGTGGTAACTGGTGTGGTAATCTATGTGGTAAATGGTGTGTGGTAATGCATGTGGTAACTGGTGTGTGGTAATCGGTATGTGGTAAAAATTGTTACCATAAATTAATCCCTTGTGTGGTAAATGTTACCGTATATTAATCCATTCATGTGGTATTCCTGTGGTAATGTTGTGTGGTAAATGTTCCAATTTACCACAGGACAATACCACACGACATTACCACACAATACCACAGGACATTAAGACATAGCATTACCACACAACAATATATGTGGTAATTGTGTGGTAAAGTCCTATGGTAATTATATGGTATTACCACAGGACATTTTTGTAAGGGTCTCAAAATAAGGGGGGAAAGTCAACAACCGATTGGGCCATACCAAGTGTTGTGTCGTTTTGATCGATACATGAACAAAAATAAAAAGAAAGAAAAAGGAAAGAAAGAATAAAGAAAAAGAAAAAAAACAGAAAAAGACACACACACAAAAAAAAATCAGAAAGAAAAGCCAAAATGAAAAGAAAGCCAAATGATATCTAATTTTCTCTCGGTCGTTTGCACTCACAAATGGAAGTTTGAAGTTTCCCCTTTTCAAAGTCAATACACCACAAAGTTCTCGCCCTTTTTTTCCTGAAAGTTAATTTTTACTAGTGACAGATATAGGCCTATTCTGGTCTTCAAATTAATGATATCATATTGATCTATTCTTAAAGGGATGCTTCGGGATGCTCCAGGCTGAATATAATGTGATTTAAACAGAAAAATCAGACAAACAGAACACTGAAAATTTGATCAAAATTGGAGAATGAATAAGAAAGTTAAGGCATTTTCAAGATGCATGTGCATTATCCCGTTGAAACTGTTCTAGACATGTCTTCATGAATATTCAATGAGCAAACTGATGACGTCATATCCCCACCTGTTCTTTTGTATTTATATGAAATTGGGTTTATTCAATTTTGTTCTATCAAGAACTGATAAAATTGGATTGACAACTGATTTAGTGCATTAGATATTTATTGCTGCAGCTTATTTCATTATAGAGGGGACACATTATTCGTACATGTATGAAAAATTAAACAATTATGATTTCATGTAATAACATAAGAAAAAGGAAAGTGGGGATGTGACATCATCAGCCCACCTAATGAATATTCATGATGATGTGCATAACTACTTTCACAAAATAATGCTAAACTTTAAAATTCAATAACTTCGTTATTTGTTACCGATTTCGATGAAACTTTCAGCATTTTGCTTCGCGAATTTTACTCTATTTATTTAGATATAAATATTTTCAGCCCGGTGGCCCTTAATGTTTTCTTATGATAACTCAATTAACATTTTAACATTGGTAAATTACATGTACTTATATGAAAAGTCAACCAATTTGAAAACTTGAAAAGATTATTATATGAGCTCAGTGAATTACACATCAGTATACATTCTACCGCACTGATTCATTTCTAAATAAAACAATTTCTTTCTCCCCCCTCTCTTTTTTTTTCATTTGAAGATTGCTCTTCTACAATTGAAGAGCTCAGTTGCAAAAGGGGTTGGGTAAATTTTTCATCAAATTTATTTTGGTCTCATTATTGATGAGCAAACAATGGTTCATAATGTTGTAATTAAACACCGTCTTTTGAAGAACAAAAATAACTGTCACATGCAAGAACGCTCAACAATAAGAACAAGTCTTCTCTCATAAAATCACTGTTTTCTTTTAATATTAAACCTTGAATGTAAATTTGCTATGATACGTTCCTGGATCGTATTAACATTCTTTACACAACCCCTCAAAGATAAGTTTTATTCAAACATCTGTTAGTATAAAATTCCAAGCTTTTCAGTCTAATCGACACAAAGCTGCAAATCAGATCGACTGACATTTTCCCTTCTTGAAAACCGCAATTATTTGAAAAACAATGAAAAATAAACCTCTGAATGTTATACAACGTCACTTTATGAAAACATTTAATATTTTTTTCCTACACCCAATCGTATCCCATGAAGTACGTGTTAATTTGAAACCGGGGGGGGGGGGGCACAGGGGGAAAGGGCATTTCCTCTTTTGAAAAGAGCTTATAAAAGAAAGAACAACCTAGACCTATCACTAATTAGTGTGCAATAAAGATGTTAAGATAAGGATATATATTTCAAAGTAATAAATGGAATTTGAATTGCACAACTTAAAGGACAAGTCCGCCGTAACAAAAAATTGATTTGAATAAAAAGAAAAAAATCCAACAAGCATAACACTGAAAATTTCATCAAAATCGGTTGTAAAATAAGAAAGTTATGACATTTTAAAGTTTCGCTTAATTTCACAAAACTGTTATACGCACATCCTGATCGGTATGCAAATGAGGAGGCTGATGACATCATCCACTCACTATTTCTTTTGTATTTTATTATATGAGATATGAAATATTATAATTTTCTCCTCGTTTTCAAGTGAAACAGTGATTAATTCATCCCTAAACATGTGGGATTAGCATTGTTTAATACTATATGGTTCAGTCAAGTCGGCCGGGTCCCTATGTTCAAATCTGTAAAAAATGAAATATTGTATAATTCAAACAATGAAAAAACAAAAGAAATAGTGAGTGACGGATATCATCGACTGACTAATTTGCATGTCACTGAGTTGTGCATATCACTGTTTTGTGAAAAATAAGCGGAAATTTCAAAAATATTGTTTAAGAAAAGTAATTTTATTTATCTCCTCTAAAACTCTAAACTTTAAATTGTTGATTGCAGATCCAATGGGACCAAGTTCTTAGCAGTTCACACCCAGTCAGAAGTACAAAATTGAGAACCATGCAGATCAGCAAGTGTGAGTTACAATCTATAAATTAGGAACAGGATTTCTGAATGGAAAAATTGCAAGGTATGCTTGCTGTTTTGATAATATACAGGCTGTATAAGCTCATCACCCCCCCCCCCCAAAAAAAAAAACAAACAAATAACTAAATATTCCACCTTTTTTTTTTTGGGGGGGGGGGCTATGGCCAATTGTGCTGAAACATGATATCATGTAATGTTAAAGTTCCATTGTGAGTTATATTTGTTTGAATTCAGATTCACCAGTACTTATCCATATGCCTCCTGTCTATATACATACATGTGCATAAAAACAAGATATTAACAAAATTCTGAAAAATATTTGAATTAATTTGCACTCTTTATTATCAAAACATACTATAAATAATTATATTGATCTATGAATTTATCTGGATGTAGGACAAAAGTGACTGCATGTGCTAAACTTGTTATTTCACTGAAGAGTATAAAATAGAGTTTACATCTTTTTAATAAACTGGACTAGATGAGTAAGAATGATTTACAGCTTATTTTGTTCTTTTCTCTATTTTTTACCATGCAGGTTTCCCACTTCCCAAGCTGTTTAAGTACTGGTATCACAAAAAGTGCCAAGAAGAAATATGAAGGTCAAGTTAATAAAAAGTAGTTACTTCATTGCAATAACACATTAAAATGAATTTAATTTGAAATAACTATATTGATAAATCATTGAACGTTACGGTACTTAAACTACACATCTGTAGAAAAGAGTGCAGTACAGTTCAGGTTCATCACAGGGGCTGCTGAACGGTTTTCAAAGTGGGGGGGGGGGGGGGGGCTGACCACGCAAAAAATCACAATCGTATGGTCATTTTTACGTTTTGTACATGGTTTTGGAAAAAAAAGTGGGGGGGAGGGGGGCTGAAGCCCCCCCCCCCCCGCCTTCCGCGGCCCCTGCATCACCGGGCAAAGACATTTAAGTATACAAGTTTTGGTACAAAATTTCACACAAAATACAAGTAAGAAATATATTTCCAACGGGCAAATGTATCACCTTTTATTTATATTTTATACTTTTACTAGTTCTTAGTAGTTTTGATGAAAATAAATATTATTTTCTAGTCTAAAGGCCTATTCAATATCAGAATATGTCTTCCTTAAGTGACATACTTAGGGTTGTAAATAAGACAAAAAATATTGTATTTTGAAATAAAAATCATTCATAGCTAAATGATAATAAAGGTGATCAGAAGATTAAGAAATAATGTCAGTATCACTCCTGGAACTCATTTCATAAACGAGTTATTACTATTGTAATATTGTCATTATGAAAATTATCATTGTAACAGGGCTGAGCAAATTAAGGTTTTAATGTTAGCTGCAACAGGCTGGGGGCAAAGTTACCATGATTACAAGTCTTCATAAAGCTTGAATGATTATTTAGGGTTATTAAGTTACATTTATTCTTATCTTACTATTAAAAAAAATTGAAATGGGTTACCACTGCAAAAATATATGAATATACTATACTTTAAAAATAGATTGAATTCTAACCACAGTGACAGTAGACAAAATCAAATTTTGTGAACGATTGGCTAATGTATTGATTCGGGAAGGCACCCTTTAGGTAGATTCTGGCATTGTGCCCCCCCCCCTTTATGAGGAGTGCTCTCACATCAGTAGACTATTTCTTGTCAGCAAATTTGAAAGGAATTTACCAAATTCGTTTAGTGACAAACTTTTTTGGAAAAAAAATAAACGAATATCAAAGATTTTCATGCTCTTTTATGAAATCTTGGATACATCCCTGATATTAACTATAGGCTCATCGTAATCCTTTGAATGAAATATTGTAACAAACATTGTACAATTTAGAAAAATGTACCCAAAATTTACCCACCCCATACTACCCCCACCCAGTAACAGCCTTTTTTTAGCTATGCATTGCCTTCATTCTTTAAAATTCAATTTAATGCTTGATAGACTCTAATTATTATTGTTATGTTAATGTCAATGTTTAGAAAATAGATTCCTTATAATAAACATGTTAATTTTTTGAATTAAATTTTTTGATCTTGGTAATTTTCATTTATCAATTATTTGTGATAATATATTGCTGCCAAAATCTGTTATGCTCAAATGGTATAAGATGTTGCACTCTGTACTGAAATGTGATGATGCTACTGTTACATCATGATATCAAACAGCAGTCAATTAAAATATTATTCAAGAGAAATAAGGATAATAGTGGGAAATAGATTAAAATGACAGGAGAATTGTTTGCTTGTATGCATATAGTTGTGTGTGTCAGTTTCTGAGAGAGACAGACAGACAGAAAGAGAGAGAGGAAGGGGCAGGAGAGGGGGGGGGGGGGGGGGTCGGGATCAAAATCCAGTTGAAACCAATTAGAGCAAAACCAATTGAAACCAGTTGGCCAATTGGTTTCAATAGGGAAATTGGAACAACTGGAACCAATTGAAACCAGTTGCCAACTGGTTCCACTTAAAACCAATTGGGCAACTGGAACCAATTGGCAATTGGTTCCAGTTGAAACCAATTAAGCAACCATTTGGCAACTGGTTTCAATTGGTTCCAGTTGTTCCAATTTCCCTATTAAAACCAGTTGAATCCAATTGGAAGCAACTGGTTTTAACTTGAAACCAATTGGAGGCTACTGGTTTCAACTGGAACCAGTTGGAACTTCCATTTGGAATGACCTAATTAGTTACAAATTAATTAGAATTTGCGCTAACTATTGCTCATGCCAACAAAGAAGCAGTGCTATAATATGTCTATTAATACCAATGTAAAGGGCATTGATAAAATAGACTTTCATAATGTATATTTATTTATAAAAGATCTTCAAATATATGTATTTGTATTTGATGTAATTTGGTAACAGTTAGTGGTGTACTAACTATCTTATAATCTGTTTTAATTATAATCTATAACATTTATGAACATGGTTTTCACTGCTAAGCATTGTAAACACTTATCTGAAACAAGTTTGGTACTTGAAATAGAAAATAATTAAATAGATACATTTTAAATGATGATGAATCACATAAAACATTAATCTGTGCACACTGGCAGATAATATGCAAATTAACTGGTTTCAATTGGAATCAGTTGGGTAACTGGAAAATTTCCAATTGGAAACCAATTGGAAGTCATTTCCAGTTACCCAACTGGATCCAGTTATGATTTCCAGTTACCCAACGGGTTCCAATTAGAATTAATATCCAGTTAGAAGTCATTTCCAGTTACCCAATTGGTTCCAGTTAGGATTTCCAGTCACCCAACTGGTTCCAGTTAGGATTTCCAGTTACCCAACTGGTTCCAGTTAGGATTTCCAGTAGTACCCAACTGGTTCCAGTTAGGATTTCCAGTTACCCAACTGGTTCCAGTTAGAAATCATTTCCAGTTGGAAGTCATTTCCAGTTACCCAACTGGTTCCAGTAAGGATTTCCAGTTGCCCAACGGGTTCCAGTTAGGATTTCCAGTTGCCCAACTGGTTCCAGTTAGGATTTCCAGTTACCCAACTGGTTCCAGTTAGGATTTCCAGTTACCCAACTGGTTCCAGTTAGAAATCATTTCCAGTTGGAAGTCATTTCCAGTTACCCAACTGGTTCCAGTAAGGATTTCCAGTTGCCCAACTGGTTTCAATTGTTTTCAACTGGAAATTGTTATATTCCAGTTAAAACCAATTTAAACCAGTTAAAACCAAACCAGTTGGAAATCCAACTGGTTTCAATTGGATTTTGGTCCGGGGGGGGGGGGGGGGGGGCTATTAGTGAAAAATCTGTTTGTTATGAAAGAACCAGTTATAAGACCTTAGTGTTCATGACGGGTAAGGGGGCGGGGGGACTAATTATTTCTCCAAAATTTTGAAACCTGCATATAAAATGTATTTTTTCTTTCATTTTCCATTTCATGTATTTATTCAAAATTCTCATTAAAAACATACAAATCAAAGAATACACTATATACAAATATAGATACAAAAATAGAAATAAATTTAACAAGAAAATAAATGAGAATAGGAGGGAGCCAGCATAGGCAAATGGCCTTTCTAAGACTGGGCTCCCGAGACCATAATATAATCATAATAATCATAGAAGAGAGAAAGAGAATGTGGATGATAAGGCAATTACAACTTATTTCAATGTTAAGAGCGCCATCTATCGGTAGTATCCGCATGCTGTACTGTGTGTATATTACGTAAATGTTTACATCAGCTTCCGAGAGCCAGAGTTAGAGAGCCGGATCCGACGTTCTGAATCTGTCCTTTTAGTTCGAACTTAAGCCCTGTAGGAAGAACACAATCGATTAGTATGGCGCTTCGGTTACTTTCTAGACAATTTCGTGTAAGTGTTTTCATTTTAAACACATTCATTGACCGATCAGAGGCCGTACCCTTACGCCCGTAACTTGAAATTGGAAAGTGAACGAGAGTCGAGTGTGCTCGAGCCGGGAGCGCTCCCGAGAGCTGGGTTTGACTTTGGGTAGCCTTGACATTGTGCGACAGATAGCCTCAGTGTCTTTGACGTGACTTTGACAATCGCTGATTTCGTAGATAACGCTAATAAAAGTTCGAAAAATGTAGCCATCTGGAAATAAATCAATGCCCATATGGATATTCTCTTCACTTGAAAGAAAAATCACTCGTGTCTCAAGTTAGACAGCTGGCAGCCGTCTGTTTCGAGGTGTTTTTTTTAGCATTTAAATTTTTATTTATTTTAATTTTAAACCCCCGACGGCGACGTGGCTCTTCGGTTTTATCATTTTTCATAAAAGTATTTAAAAAGAACTGGACCAAGATAAAGCTAGTTAGTATTGTTTTGGCCTTACATGCACCTAAATGCATGAAATGGGAAAAAATAAATTTAAAAGGAAAAAACAGTGACTTCATGGCTGTCATGCAACTACCTACCAGTACCACTTCCCTGTTTTATCCGAACTTATGTACCAGTCACAATTCTTTGTTTTCAACCAGAGAAAACTAGATTCAGTCCACTGAATCTATTGTTCTTTGGCTGAAACATGTAATAGTGAGTCAAAGAATTGTGACTGGTAGTGTACGGCCATTGAGTCCCTGTACAGATCAAGTTAGAACTTAGGTCTCTGTGAGTGGAGCCAACAAAACAAGAGTTCAGCGGAACAACCAATATTATAGAGACCGAAGCTTTTGGTCTGGTCTCAAGTGTATTGCTGCTAATTGAGTTGTAGACTGTTAAAGCATTCTGTTTGTTCCAATTCAATCCAAGTTCTTTTTTGTCTCGCCCAAACAAAGTTCAGCGGAGACCTACTGTAACTTGTTAAAGTTAGTAATCACCTTTCCTGTTTGTGTAAAAAAATTGTTTTATAAGTAAAAAAAAGGGGAAATTTTGTTTAATGATCTCTCAATTGTTTTTTAAGTCAATACTGAAGAAAACACTTATATCTGGTTCTTGGAATGATTGGTTTTGCCTGCCCTTGTTTCAGGGTAGGATGATCAGTTGACGATTAATAACTTTTCATTTATTTTCATATATATATTGCCCAATTTTTGTATTTCTTTAGTTGGTTTTTTTTATTCAGTGTACTTTTTATGTTTAAAAGATTTGTTTTCCTAGTCTTTTTTTCAGTACCCCCCCGCCCCCGATATATTATGTCTTTGTGTTTCTATGGTGCACTTGTTATGCTGTGCTTTAGAGTAATTACTTCCATTATTATGTCCTTATGTAAATAGATTATAGATAAATTATACATGTTATTGAATTGAACTAGCTGGATTACAAAAATGTATTTTAAAGTTTTTGTTCAATTTACTCTCATTTTTTGAATTTCTGCATCACACTTTGTACAAATGACATATTGGGTAATTCCACATGTGTGTTCATGAGGATGATAGGGTAAAAGGTCATCTATGGGTCAAAAAGTCGGATGATATGAGGCCATGTGCATCATTTTTCTTTAAAGTTTTTTTGTTGCTCAAATTGCTTCCTTTTTTATGTCTGAATAGATTGTGTTCATTCTTGTTACAAAATAAATCCTTGGGTAATGCCATATGTGCAGCGGCGTAACAGGGGTCGGTGGCCAGGGGGGGCAAGAGCCAAAAATTTCCCGGTCATATCATGGAACAGGCAATGGCGTCATAAGGCAAAAATTTTGAGGGGGCGATATGGTGTATCGGGCAAATATATATATATATATAATTGTGATGAGCAAGGACCTAAACATTGCGTGGGTGCTTCAGTGAGTAATATATTGGCGAAGAAGCTCAAAAAGCATTGAAGCTAGAGACGTAGCCTGTATTTCTTCAACTTTTATTAGTAGTTTTAGTACAAGCTTTCGGCCATTTAGTTGGGCCTTCTTCAGGTATCTGAAGATGTAAAAGACATGATGGCTTAACAATTACCATGCATATATTTGGATTAATTTACTAAATATAGGTATATCTTAAAAGAAAATGTTTTACATCGGTAATGTTTAATTAGGATTATCCAATAGCTATTCAAATCAAGTAAGTTTACGCAGATTTTTATTACAAACATTTTTTTGAAAGTTATGTGTAATGAGTGTGATTACTTACATACATAAGTTCACGTGCTTAGACGCGAATGTATATGAATCAATACCTTTCCTTAATATGTACTCAATATATATTATACAGTACATACACCACAATATGTCTATATACTGTCATAAAATATTTGTAATAAAAATCTGTGCAAACTTAATCTATTTTAATAGCTTTTGGATAATCTTAATTAAGCATTACCAATGCAATACAACTTCTTTTGAGATATATACTATTTTGAGATATATGTATTATTATACATTTTGGGATATATATTACACCGCACACATAACTTTAAAAAAAAATTAAGTAGCTTAATATAGGTCCCGAGCGAGATAAAAAAAATCACTTTTTCATGAGAATCTAACATGAAGATAGATTTTAGCGTGATATTCAGAAAAATGTAATACACTTTCCTTTCTTTCCTCATATTTTTTGTTTGGTTGTAGAACTTTTGGGGGCCATGGTCCAAACTCATCCATATAACAGTGCTTTCTGGGTGGGGTCCAGGGCAGAGCCCCGGAACCTCTTGATATCAAAGCCATTTTAAACCTTACAGATGGCCACTTATTTTAATATATATTTTATATATATTTATATAGCTTTAACACAACACATAAATTTAATGCAGTTGTGTATCGTAATCATCCAAATATTGTGAGGGCACACCATAGCAAATGTGGGAAAATTTGTAAAAAGTCGCCAGCGAGCGAAGCGAGCTAGAAAAAAAAATGGCCTGTTAAAATGAAATTCTAATTATGTGATAGATTTTTACATCATTATAGCAAATATCATGTCATATATTTTTTTTTCATTCATCTCATTTCGCTGCCTCCTTTATTTTCTTTTATTTCCCCTTGGCTGTGGAACCACCCCCGGTATACGCCAGTGCTTCAACGTAAAGCTTAATGCAGGAAGGGTCCATATAGGGGACCGTTATAGAACCCATTAAAGGTTACAGATGAAGAGCCCCCACTGCACGGGGTCTTGACTCTTGGACAGAGCCTTTGGAGATTTAGCAAGTTTATGATAGACTTTCATACGACATTATGCTATATACCATCAATTTTTCTTCCCGCTCGTTATCTCAATCCTCGGCAGCCCGGTAGCCTGTACGTTATCTTGTCCCTTTTCTTTATTTTACAATTTAGATTTTGGCTAATTCCATTCTGCCTTTATTTCCCGCTTTTGTTTGCCTTTTTGTCATCTTTAATTTATTTCCCTGTCTTATTAATCATGCTAATGTATTTGTATATCGGGGCGAATTGTTCTTTCTCACTTGTTCTTTTTTCCTTCCTTTTCCTGTTATCTTTCCGTTTTCCCTTTTTTATGTTTTTTCTTAGTTTTCTTTTCTCTTTTCCTTTCCCTTCCCTTTTTTCTTTCCTTTCCCTTAAATCCCTTTCTCCCCCCCCCCCTTTTTTTTCTTTTTCCCGTTTTTTTAATTTTCCCGGTGAGCTCCACCAGGGGGGGCAGCTTGCCCCCCCCGCCTGTTACGCCACTGCATATGTGCTTATGAGGATGATGGGGTTAAAAGGTCAAATGATACGAGGCCATATCCATGGCCCTTTGAAGTTTTTGTTCAACTTGCTCCCACTTTATTTCTGCATCAATTGTGATGATACATGATCCTTGGGTAATAATGTACATGTGTGATGATGAGGATCTCTATAGCATGTTATATTGATTACAAAATCAGGCGAGTTTCATGGCTCAGGAACCACCGTTTTTTTTTCTACATTTATACACTGTAAAAACCAATTAGTGATTTATCTTTTTCTATTTTTTCACTCACTTTTACCTCTGAGTCTCTAACTAAACATACTTTAACCATGATAGGAAATAAATCAATGTTAGGATTTGACCAGAAACTCAGCCGCCACCCACCCTAAAACCTGTGATACATTCTATTAGCATCTACATTGTAGGACAACTGAACATAGAATGCCTGGTATTTTTTTTTTTACTCTTCTTTATAAACAAATATCAAGATCAACAACAATGTTCTTCATGCTTGTTTACTTTATTCTTTCTATTAAACACTTTTCCATCAACTCCTCTTTCCTATCCTCTTCAAAACCACTTTGCCACTTGTAGACAGTAATTATCCACTGACAAAATAAATATACTTATAAGATGCTAGTCATGGTATTAAAAAAAGAAGGTTTAACCGTTTCTTATTTAAACAGTTGGTTAGGGTGAAGGGATCTAGGGAGAACCTTCCCTGAAACTAGTGAAAGATGCTGAAATCTCACAGTTCACATGAAATGGCAAATATTCCTTTCTTTCGTATTACCGAAATTATATATCGAATATATATATATCGAAGTTTTTACCTGACTGCTAAGAAAGCACGAATGCCTGTGAGCAAGCAACTAGGGGACCGACGGCTTAATGTCCTCTCCGAGGGACCTGGTAATGAGGATAAATGCCTTACCAAAGGGCACTAGCGCACCACTTGGGAATCGAACCCGGGTCACCGGAATCCGAAACCCCCGCTCTACCGACTGAGCTATCGCGCCTTCAGTTGATATTCACTCATGCAAGGTTTGTGGTTGGTGTTATGTGTACATAGACTTTAAATATGTAGTACCGGTAGTCTTGAATGGAAAACAGGAACAGATTAGGCAAGGCTAAGAAAAAAAATCATTCTTGTAAAGCATGAAGATATCTGTAATTGAGACAATTTTTTTAAAATTTAAATGAAAAAGACCATAGAAGCTTCAATATGGAGTAGTAGGGCATGGGTAAAACAAATGTTCATTCACTTGCCCAGGTGGGTGTTTCATAAATCTGTTCATAAGTTAAGAGCGACTTTAAGAATGACTGGTGAACCTTTCATACGCGCTAAACCATTGCCAATGGTGTATACCATTTACTGTACCAAAAGAAAGGATCACCAATCGTTTTTAAAGTCGCACATATCTTACGAACAGCTTTATGTAACACCCACCTGGACGTTATCTTGAAACTAATGCCATTTTTATTGCTCAAGTCGAGAAAATCCAAAAGCATTATTTTGTCATTGCCAATTGGCATGATTTAAAAAAAAATGCTTATAGGGTCTGTACACAGTGATGTATTGTTAGTAATCCTACACCATCTGAAATTTCCAGAAATCAATCTTTCAGAGTCAAAGAAGGGAGTATTCTTCATTCTCTTAGTCATTTCCAACTAAATGAAAATAATCGCTAGAGGGTATTCATTTGTCTCGCAATCTACTATGGTCAACAAGGAAATTCATGATCACTCTCGCAAAAAGTGTTCACTAGCTTACATGTTCACGAGCTTTCGAGTGCTGCTGCAACTCATTATCAAGTGACAAAAATTATCTGATAACGTAGTCTATTTATACCAATCCCCAGGACCGTACGTACGAACGCGGGAACAATAGGTGGGCACTGATACGTTATCAGATAATTTTCGTCACTTGATAAAGAGTTGCAGCGGCACTCGAAAGCTCGTGAACTTGTAAGCTAGTGAACACTTTTTATGAGAGTGATCACGAATTTCCTAGAAAGCTAGTGAACACTTTTTGCGAGAGTGATCACGAATTTCCTTGTTGACCATAGTAGATTGCGAGACAAATGAATACCCTCTAGCGATTATTTCATTCCGCAATAATGAACCTATTTAGTAAATGAAAATACATTCAATTGATAATACACTATGGGACTTTCATGCATGTAAAGATAACATTTTAGTAACTTCTGCCTTTCCCCACCCATACTCTTAAACGATTGACAATGCCAAAACAGATCAATCCAGTCAACATAACTGAGGGGAAACATGAATGTGCGACAGCCATGCAAATACATGCTTCCTAGCAGATGAGCCCCAAAGGAATATTCCCCCTCTCTCTTTTGCTGTCTCATCTCAATTTGTTTATTATTTCTATGAATGTGCAGGGCCTTGGTCTTTGTGGTGTAAGAGGCCGTTCTACCGTCAGCAGTCCTGCAGAGGATGCATCGGAGGCCAAATCATCTGGCCTTTCTTTTGGTGAGTATCAGCGTAAAGGCCTCATCCAGCAAAGAGTTACGATTAAATGATCCATCATTAAAAAAAGCAGTCAAGTGGTACTCGGGAATAAAAATAATGTGGTTAGAATAAATAGAGTAAATGTAATCAAACAAGTAAAGCACTGATAATTTCCATGGTATCAGATGAATAGAGTGACTGCATTATTGCACTATTTGGTGAAGCAGTTCTATATGTATACCTGGCATGAATATGCAACAAGCAAGTTGTGATGTAAATCCCTACTTTTCCTTTTTAATGGTCTGTTGAGTGTTTCATAAAGCTCTTTGTAAGACAAACAACGGGTGATCCTCTCTTCGGTGCTTAACCAACACCAATGAAAATTTGGTGTACACCACTAAGAAGGATCGCCAGTCATGCGTAAAGTCGCTTTTAAGTTATGTACATCTATACCCACCTGGAGTTAAATCTATCAAGAATTCCATTCTCTATCTTGAGAATTGAATATACCTCATATAATAAGTGTCTCAAACAAGACCCATTCAATATCCATACCTTCATGTTTTGTAGTTTCTTAAGTTTGACACCTATTTCTTTCCTATTTTCTTTCATTGTTCAAGGCACATTGCATCTTAAAAAGAGATTTGTGTAAATTAAATGTATTATTATTATTATTTATTTATTTCTTTTATTCATTTATTTTTTAAATTATTATTTTCATCATTATTATTGTTTTTAATGCTACCATGGAATGATCTTTTATAAATAGCCTTGTCTGAGGAACAGCAACAGTACCAGGATCTTGCCAGGAAGTTCACTGCTGAAGAGATTATCCCAAAGGCCGCTGAACATGACAAATCAGGAGAGGTAATTCAGTCTTAAAATTGCTTAAGTAGGGAAATATTTTATGATATCTATTATTTGTTTTGCTCGGTCTAATGATTTAGTACAAACTCTTCATCAGATCATATTATTTCAGAGAACATTTTGATTTAAAAATTATTCACTAAAAGGAAGGCGTTTCATATACCCCAGTATCAATATGACAAAAAAAAAAACTAAAAGCCAAATCCCACACTGCTGTTGTGATGTTTGTTTGAAAAAATATTGATGTGGAGTCCTTAACATGCATTTTTCTACTGTGTTTTCAGTGCAAGTTCTACACAAAGCTTATCTTTATGCAAGGAGCTGATGGGTTTTCAAGAGATCTCAGGGTTTTTGTTAGGCATACTTTAAAAGGGGGTTTATGCAGAGGAGCGTGGTGGGAAATGGGAGGGGCAGGGGCTGTTCGGAGCGAGCAAAATAATAACATGAAATCTATTTACTTTTAAAAGTAATAAGGTGAATTTCAATTTGACACTTGGCTTCTATGCAAACACACTTGAGGAGTTATCTATTATCGGATGTTTATTTTGAGATAACAGAGCTCTGCTCATTACATCTTGTATGTGGTATTGACCTTCAATACTATCACTGTTCAATGTTTGAGAAACAATGTCTGTCCATATGACATAAGATAAACTTTGATAAGAAACCAGCGAAGCTAGACTTTTTAACTGGGAATAATGTATTTCCCAGAATTATATTAGATTGATTTGAGGCATCAATCCAAGGGGCAAGGTGGGGGGGGGGGGGAACTAGTTGAGTTCCAAAATGAAACTTTTCAAAGGTTGTTATGCAGGTTATTTGCATTTTCCCTATGTGTAACATATAATAATCTACAAATAATGTTTCTTTAAATTGTCCTTATGCATATTAGAGTACAATGTAAATCAGGTACATTCTTAAAAGGAATACATTTGAAGATTTTAAAGCCCCTTGTCACACCATAGCCACAGATCCATGTGTGACCTAAGTTTATTTTGAGCGGGTTATTAACTGCCTACATGTATGACTTGCAGTAGCTACGAGCCTCATACATGGGCGGTATCCTGAAAATGGTCTTTACACAAATATGTCTGTATCTTCAGAGTTACAAAACAATTTGTATTCTAAAAAGTATTTTACCATTTGTTGTAACTTTCACTGAACGTGCATGATATGACCTAAAATATGTCTTAAGCAAAATCAGTGCAACCATGTGTGTGCAATCAGTTTGCAGATGCTTTCTATAATGCACAGGTTTTGTCAGAAGCCCTTCATAACAAAGCAGCCTTTGGTGAAAATCTGTGAATCAAAACAGCAGTGTCGTCGTGGACTCTGGAAAACAACATATTTGCAATTTTTTGTCTGGTCTGAATCTTAAGAAGAAGTGCTGTCTCAGTCCACCAACTTTCGACAATGACCTCTAATCTGTCCATTGTGATTTGACGGGCATTTTCAATAGATTCTGAGAGTTGCAGAAAGCGTCTGCAAAGGGGATGCTAAAATGTGCTAATATTGAGATTAAAGGTATTAAGAAAATTTTCAGGATACCGCCCCTGATGTTGTGCATTGTCTGCTACATGCTTTCAACTGGTGTACGGCATGAACTTCTTCATGACGTCCCTGCAACTCACAGGGAATGAATTTTGAGCACGCAGTTAATCAGAATTTTTGCAGACCTCCTGGCAAATTTCAGGGAGCTTGGATAGCAAAAGTTGTTCCCTGCAAGTCCCATTCAAGATTCCTAAATGATATTCAGGATTAACAGTGGATTTTGCTTTTAATGTGTGACTCTAAGTTCAATTTAGTACTCACGTTATTTTAAAAAATGATGTGCTTGTCGGAAATTGCAATACACTTGTATAACATTCAGCTGATTGACT